>NW_021833988.1:0-22500 GCF_006345805.1 Octopus sinensis | reverse complement strand
ACCACCACCACCTCTACTACCACTAGTACTACTACTACCACCACCAATACTATCACCACTACCATCACCATTCCTGTGCTCCTCAGGTCATCGGGTTGCTTATCACCTTTTACACCATCCCCACCCGCTACGTTTACTTGGCATAGAATGTGTAAGAGAGACGTGTGTGTGTGTGTGTGTGTGTGGTGTGTGTGTGTGTGTGTGTGTGTGTGTGTTCATTCTCAAATATGCAGTAGCCCTTCCAATCCTTTTTCCTTCTCACTGCTAATCCTCTGAAAGCTCCTTTCTATCCATTTTTAGCTGTTGTTTTCGTTGTCTAATCTCCATCTCTGTTTCACTTCAGCAGACTTATGATCCCCAAGCATTCCAGCCATCGTATTCTGGCCTACATTTCAAACAATGCATCCTCTAGGACGATAAAGCCTAATTTGAGCTGGATTCGGTTTCTGTTTCTAGTTTGTTGTGGAACCACATAGAAGCCCGCTCGTAGGCTCATCTCTATCCTCCTCTTGTCTTAGCACACCGGGCGAAATGCGTAGCCGTATTTCGTCTGCCGTTACGTTCTGAGTTCAAATTCCGCCGAGATCGACTTTACCTTTCATCCTTTCGGGGTCGATAAATTAAGTACCAGTTACGCACTGGAGTCGATGTAATCGACTTAATCCCTTTGTCTGTCCTTGTTTGTCCCCTCTATGTTTAGCCCCTTGTGGGTAATAAAGAAACAGAAACATATTTAGTTGGACGGTGGCTAATTTGAGTGAAATTCGGTTTCGGTTTGTATTTCTAGCATGTTGTAGAATCACAGAATCCCATCCGTTGTCTCACCTCTAGACTTTTCTTTTTTTGCCCTGTCGTTGACATTGAGTTGGGCAGCCTGAAAATCAACCACAATCTTACCAATCTGGAAGTTATTGACCCACAAATGTTCCAGACCTAACACTATCCATATCAATATCACTGAGCTGAGAGAATTGTGGGCGCTGTCTTGAAAATGGTGAGGAAGAAAACAAAAAGCAATATAGGTATTTCTAACATGGCCATACATTTTGGATGGGGGTGGAAGTAGCTGATTTTATTGATTCCAATGCTTCACTGGTACTTATTTTATGAAACATTGGGAAAAAATAACGAAAGGTAAAGCGACTTTGATGAAATTTAAACTCAGAACATTAAGAAACGTAACTAAATACTAAAATAAATTATAAAATTGATACTTAGCACTGATAAAGGAGCAACAATTCCTGAAATATGCATATACACCGATTACCTATCTCTCTATCTTCGATTGCTTTGTTTACATAGACGTATTCGTATAAGGTTAAGATAGGAAACGTAACTCTCAGTGTCGGCTCTAACTTCTGTAGAAAATCTATAGAGATTACTTTGAAAAGTGTTTCAAACTTTGGTAAAAGATCAGTAATCTTAGGGAAGTGGGTGTTCGTGGATTATATACCTCATTGAAAAAAAGGTGAAGTTGACATCGGCGGGATTTGAACTCAGACCGTAAGGAGACACAACTAAATACCAGATTGAATTATGAAACTAAAACTTCCAAATTTTGGCGCAACGCCAGCGATTTTAAGTGGAGGACGTTAGTCAATTGTATAGACCCTAGCATTTGACTGGTATTTTATCGATTCCAAAAGGACGAAAGGCAAAGTTCATCTCAATGAGATATGAACTGTGGACGTAAAGAGTTGCAACTTAATACAATGAATTGTGAAAATAATAATGGTAATAATAATAATAATAATAACAATAATAATGGTAGTAGTAATAATAATTGATGGCGATTGGTATTTTAAAGATATTTCTAAAGAACCCTTTGTTGTCATTCAGGGGGTAGCTTTTATTTATTTATTTTTTTTTATGCAAAGAATTTGGTCAAAAGTTCTGAAAACAACAACCTTCCGTCCCCACCCCATCCTCCAATCCACCCACGCAAAACAATGAAAAGATAAAAAATAAAAGCAAAAACCTCTTTTCCTATTGTGTAAGGTTCTCTAGGTTTAGTATTTGATGACGTCATCATAGTAGGGGCTATTATTCAATAATAATGACGAGGCTGATGATGATGATGATGATTATAGTACTAATTTTGTATTGGTGGACGGAGATAAGAATGATGGCGGCGGTGATGATGACGATGGTGGTGATGATGATGATGATGATGAGCGAAGTGATCATGAAAGTGAGGCTTATGATTACGAATGATGATAATGATGGCGATGATGATGATGATATCGATGAGGAAAATGGCGAAGGTGAGAGACTGGTAGTGATCGTAATGAATGAGTGATGGCTATTGTGGTGATGATGGTTGGTGATCCTAATGATGAAGATACAAGAAACTACTACTGCTGCCGCCGCTGCTGCTGCTGCTGCTGCTGCTGCTGCTGCTACTACTACTACTACTACTACTACTACTGATGGTGTCTGTAATACTGCTGCTGTTGTTGTTGATGGCGTTGATGACGATAAAGATACGGCAGACGGAAATAGTACAATAGCCGCCATTACAAGTCTTTGTTGTTTGTTGTTGAGGGGGGGGGGCAGTAGATATGTGGGTTTGATAGGTTGGAGCGTGTTGGGTGTCGAGGTCTGTACATCGGAGGAAACGGGGGGAACATATTTTTGGTCAAGAATTTCAATTAATTACCGAAATGACATAAAGATGAATCATTTGTGTATGTGTGTGTGTGTATATATATATATATATATATATATATATATATATATACACACATACATACACACATATGTATGTATGTCTAGGTAGCATGGTAATCATACAAATATGGACGTATATACGGAGCTTATATGATTGTGTATATGTGTACGCGCATACGTGTGTGTGTGTGTGTGTGTGTGTGTATTCATAAATGTACGGACGTGTACGTACTCCCACACGTCTATATTTATATGGATGTTGTGCGTGCATGCGTGTTGGTATAAATGTGTGGGTGTATGTGAGTAACCCTGAATATGTGCTTGTTTCTGTATGTGTGTGTGTGTATGTATACCCATATATACCGTCGTTTTAATACAAGTGTACTCCTGTTTGTGTGTGTGTCTGTGCCAATTCATATTTCTAAATGTGTTAGTACACGTACACATATTTCAAAACAGACCAAAATTCTAAGAATATACAAAAATAAGTCAATTCGCCCCCCCCACCCACTTTTCGACTTCCCAGCGAACCACCATGCTACTCTAAACCCATCAACATAACACTACCCTTTCCATTCATAGAAAGGCACATCTAAAACAACTCTGAATATTCTTTTTTACGTGTATGAGGGACCCCCCCTAATTTTGGAGAGCGCTTAAAATTTGAAAGAAAAGTTTTGTAAAGGTTTATAATACTATCCATATATAAGAAACTCCAATATTTTTAAACCTAATTTTTGACAAAAAGGGTTCCTTATACACGTTAAAATACGGTAAAAATAAATTAAAAAAATCTAATTGCTAAAAACATTTTATGAATACTTAATACAGTCACATGACTCGATACTGCGTGGACTGCGTTGTCAGGCGTTTGATATTTCAATCAAGTGTTAAACATTTATAGTATGCAAATTATAGCTCCAGTTTTCTAGAACGACTGAATTTGATGTGTGCATAAACAGAATCGTTACTTGCTTCTCACAATTGGTCAAGCGATGTAAACACTTCTGACGAGACCTCAATAAGTTCCGAAAATCGATTAAGTCTGTTCAACTTTTTTTCAATTTTTCGGAGATATAAGTAAATTCGACATGATTGTGTGTCTACTACGTAGGTCAAACGTGTGTGTGTGTGTGTGTGTGTGTGTGTGTGTGTGTGTGAAGCGGAACTAGCAGCACGTGTATCGTTAGATATTGTCTACGCAACAGTATTGTACAGACAGGGTTCTGTTATTCGACATGAAGGCAAACCAGCGGCACCACTATCTTTACGGGGATAACACTGAACTCATTCAAGCGTGTAATTATTGATGTGTGAAGTGTCGGGGAAATTAACATCCTGTTCTCGTCCACCCCACCCCACCCCACCAAACTCCCGGGGTGCATGCTACCCGTCATGCAGTACTCGTGGATTATGGAGAAGCTTTTATGTATGACGAATCAAGCTTTGCACGATGTATGTATTTTTATGAATGTGTGTGTGTGTGTGTGTGTGTGTGTATGTGTGTGTGTATGTGTGTGTATGTGTGTATTTATATAGTCGAATTGATATGTGTGTGTGAGTACGAGTTGCACACAGCAAAGTAAATATGTGTGTATATATATATAAACATATGTGTGAAGGCGCAATGGCCCAGTGGTTAGGACAGCGGACTCTCGGTTGTAGGATCGCGGTTTCGATTCCCATACCGACCGTTGTGAGTGTTTATTGAGCAAAAACACCTAAAGCTCCACGAGGCTCCGGCAGGGGATGGTGGCGATCCCTGCTGTAATCTTTAGCCACAACTTTCTCAGCGGGGTGGCGTCATTTGAAGGCTAAAACAATGCGAACCGCATTGTGACCAACGATGTGTTGCAACATCTGATAGCCTGGTCGGGCATGGTGATCACGGTGATATAAGCATATGTGCAACTATACATACACACACGCATTCTCTCTCTCTCTCCTCTCTCTCTCTCTCTCTCTCTATATATATATTATATATATATATATATATATATATATATATATATATATATATATATATATAATATATATATATATACTATACACACACACACATACACCTAAATATGTATATACAGATGCGTGCGTGTACACACAAACACACAACTTTAAAAGAGTCGCAAAAAATCTTCACAAACTGTTACGCAGTGTTTCACGTGACCGTTCATACATTTGCCGTAGTATTAGCACAAATGTCACGTGAATGGTCACCTGAATGGTCACGTGTAACTGAGTAACAGTTTGTGAAGATTTTTTTCGGTTTTAATAAAATCGTATATTGCTCTACCTTTGGTATTCGAGTACTATTTTTCCACCTTGTTTTGCATGTGTGTGTGTGCATGTAGTAGTTGTAGAATATACTGTGAGAAGAAATATTTGAGAATTGTCAACAGAGGGTCAATGGAGTGTTCCGTATTAGTAATGTATTAGAATAGGGAGGACTGGCGAGAGAAAGAGGGGGAAGAGCGAAAGAGGGGGAAGAGCGAAAGAGGGGGAAGAGCGAAAGAGGGGGAAGAGCGAAAGAGGGGGAAGCGCGAGAGAAAGAGGGGGAAGCGCGAGAGAAAGAGGGGGAAGCGCGAGAGAAAGAGGGGGAAGAGCAAGAGAAAGAGGGGGAAGAGCGAGAGAAAGAGGGGGAAGAGCGAGGGGAAGAGGGGGAGAGCGAGAGGAAGAGGGGGAGAGCTAGAGGAAGAGGGGGAGAGCGAGAGGAAGAGGGGGAGAGCTAGAGGAAGAGAGGGAGAGCGAGAGAAAGAGGGGGAAGAACGAGAGAGGAGAAAACAGTGAAGAGAGGAGAGAAAGAGAAATCTGAAAAGAAAGAGCGGAGAGAGGGGGAAGAGCAATGAAGAGAGAAAGGAAGAGGGAAAGGAAGAGCAAAGAAGTGAGAAAAGAAGAGCAAAGAAGAGAGAGAGAACTTGAGAGAGAGAGCAAGAACTGAAAGAAATAAGAGGGTAAGAGAAAAGCATGAAAGATTGTTTAAATCCCTTTATCCTCTCTAATCAACGTTCCCCCTCCACACAATGCACACACACACACACACACACACAATGCACACACACACACACACACACAATGCACACACACACACACAACACTGCACACACACACACACACACACACACACACACAACAGCTAAATGAGAGAAACCATACGATATTTCAAGGGTAACGAAATGACATTTTCACGCTCATAAAGCATCGAAAATTGTTTGTTTGGCCGAGTGAAGTGGGGACGAGGGTAGAGATGTACGGATCCCTACCACAAAGGTGTCGGGAAGCCAATAAATATATAGAGACGTCTTCATTTTGTTTCGTTTCTTTTTTTTCTAAAGTAAAAGGCTACAAATTTTTATCTGGGAGAGAAAAAAAAATGGCTGAGTTGTTGATGTCGTCGTCTCTAAACTAAAACAAAAGAATTGAACCAAATTCGACAATGGATTAAAACTATTAAGTTTGCACTACCGCCTACACACATGAATACTCTTTTACTTGTTTCAGTCATTTGACTGCGGCCATGCTGGAGCACCGCCTTTAGTCGAGCAACTCGACCCCGGGACTTATTCTTTGTAAGCCCAGTACTTATTCTATCGGTCTCTTTTTGCCGAACCGCTAAGTGACGGGGACGTAAACATACCAGCATCGGTTGTCAAGCAATGCTAGGGGGACAAACACAGATACACAAACACACACACACTCACACACACACACACACTTATATATATATACATATATACGACAGGCTTCTTTCAGTTTCCGTCTACCAAATCCACTCACAAGGCATTGGTCGGCCCGGGGCTATAGCAGAAGACACTTGCCCAAGATGCCACACAGTGGGACTGAACCCGGAACCATGTGGTTGGTAAGCAAGCTACTTACCACACAGCCACTCCTGCGTATACATTTATTGGGCGCGGGCGTGGCGGTGTGGTCATAATTTTGTTTCCCAGCCACATGGTCTCGGGTTCAATCCGACTGTGTGGCACATTGAGTAAGCGTCTTCTACTATAATCCCGGGCCGACCAAAATCCTTGTGAGTGGATTTGGTCGACGGAAGCTGAAATAACCCCGTTGTGTGTGTATATATATATATATGAGCATGCGTGCTCCGTCGCCACCACCGCTTGACAGCCAGTGTTGGTGTGTTTACGTCCTTGTAACAAGCGGTTCAGTTACGGTTAATGAGGAACCTCCTCGACGTGGTCAATAGATCTGCTAGAAATAGCAGCAGAATTTCTTCAAGGGCTTAAAATACGAAGATCACACTGAATAACGTAGCGTAATAGATATGGTTATTTATACTAGAATAAAGAGCAGTAATACAACAATCCGTAGAACCAATTGAGATTCGGAAAATATTGATTTCAAATTTTGGCACAAGGCCAGCACTTTCGGGACAGAAGGTAACTCGATTACATCGACCCCAGTACTCAACTGGTACCTATTTTATTGACCCCGAAGGTGTAAAACGCCAAGTCAAACCTCAGCAGAATTTGAACTCCGAAAGTAAACACAGACGAAATGTCGCTAAGTATTTTCCTTGGCGTTCTAGCGATTCTGTCAGCTCCCCACCTTAATAATAATTCTTTCTATTTAAGGCACAAGGCCTGAAATAATCGATCAATCAAGCCCGGTGGTTGACTGGTACTTATTTTATTGACCCCGAAAGGACGAAAGGCAAAGCCGACCTCGGCGGATTTGAACTCAGAACGTAAAGACGGACGAAATACCTATTTCTTTACTACCCACAGAGGGAACGAACTAGGACAGACAAATGGATTAAGTCGATTATATCGACCCCAATGCGTAACTGGTACTTATTTAATCGACCCCGAAAGGATGAAAGGCAAAGCCGACCTCGGCAGATTTGAACTCAGAACGCAAAGACGGACTAAATGCCGCTAAGCATTTTGCCTGGTGACCCAACGATTCTGCCAGCGCGCCGCACAAGGGATTCGAAAAATATTAGATTTCATTTGAATCAGCTTTTCTCTTTATTTCTTCGGGAAGAAGGAAGATTTAGAGGTCAATGATCTTGAAACATGAGAAAAATGTCATCCCGCGGTACTCTTAGCTTATTACTCATTGTAGCTTAAACTGCTGAAGTTTAGAAAAAATTCAACAAATATATTAACATATATATATATTAACAAAGGCGTAGCTGAGTGCTAAAAAGTTCGCTTCCCAACCACATGGTTGCGGGTTCAGTCCCACTGCGTGACAACTTGGGTAAGTGCTTTCTTTTATAGCCTTGTGAGTGGAAGAAACCCGTCATGTGAGTCCAATATATATATATATTCACACACACACACATATATAATATATATTCACGCACACAGACACACACACATATATATATATTCACACACACAGACACACACATATATATATTTACACACACACATGTATATATATTCACACACACACATGTATATATATACACACACACACATACATATATATATTCACACACGCACACACACACACACACACACATATATATATATATATTGATAGAAATGGTAAGACAACAAAAGAATGAAAGAGACCTCGATATTATGTAAATAAAGGAATTTATCTCTAAAAGTAATATGTGACAATTATTTGGTAGCCATGATAAAACTCTTTACTTTTACTTCCTCCCTTCACGTAGCGGTCATTCTCTTAACGGTCAATCACACAGTAATTTCCCTCTGTATAACGGTCATTTTCATAGCTTCTTTTTTCCGATGGCCAGATGACTGAAGAGATGGCGGCGTGGATTTTCATCACGGCATCCGAAACTCGGAGTTTTATCATGGCTACCGAATAATTGTCACTTATTACTTTTACATATATATATATAATGCAATCCACTTGTATGATTGGCATTACATCCTCTGTACAGTATACGCAACCAATTATCTGATAAGAAAATCAATCTTTTGTTGCATCGGAATGACACGGCGATTGACTCGACCCCATCGGCTATAGCCATCTGTGTGTGTATGTGTGATTATATATATATATATATATATATATATATATATATATATATAGAGAGAGAGAGAGAGAGAGAGAGAGAGATGCATACTCACACACATACACGAACACACACATGTACAGGCACACACATACACACGTACACACACACACGCACACATACACACACACGCACCCGTCTTGTGTTGGCTTTTGTTTACATTGTGGTCATAATTACAGCAAGATTAAGAACAATGGCGACTGACAGTCTCCTCACCTCTCCCCCCACCGCCACCACTCATCGGCCTGACCCTTTCTCAGGTCTTGTCCTCCTCCTAACCCTCACCTTATGTCTCAATAGCAATCTTGTTGTCGGACTAAGTGGAACAACAACAAAACCAATAAATAGTTAACGAAAGTTAAAATGGCCGCCGCCAGCAAAATGGCGCTGGTGATTGTTGGTTGCTCCACCGAACCAGAAGTGCAAAATGATTTACAAGTAGGGGTGTGTGTGTGTGTGGTGTGTGTGTGTGCATGCGCGTGTGAAAGAGGTAGGAGAGAGAGCAATAGAGAGGAGGAGATAGAGAACAATAGAGAGAGAGAGAGTGCAATAGAGAGAGCAATTATATATATATATATATATATATATATATATATATATATATATATATATATATACCGAGAGACCGACAGAGAGAGAGAGAGAGAGAGAGGAGAGATTGAAAGAGAGCGCGTGTGCCGTTAGATATGTTTGTGTGACAAGTGTGTGACCGTTTCTTCTCTTAAATGAAGAGATCAAATTTCACCCCGCCCTCAACAACCACCAACGACAACGATTTCTTAAATAATAATAATAATAATAATAATAAAATAATAATCTTAGTGGTTTTCAATGGAAATTTCCCATAAATTCTTTAATTAAAATATTTAGATTCAGTACCAAGATGGCGGTCATAGACACCTTTCGGCTTCTCGTTTGATGAGTTATGTTGTATTAGGGAGACGTGAGTGTGGGGCGGGGCGGTGAGGGAGGAAAAACTAACCGAATTACAACACACACAAATATATATATACATACATGCACACATACACACGTATGTACATACGTATATATGCACATACGCATACACATGTATACACACTCGCATATGCACACATAAATACGTATACGCACACATACATACATAGTGCAATGTTGTGTGTGTGTGTGTGTGTCGCGCGCGTATACTAATTACATAAGTATATATATACATATAGTTTACACACACACACACACACACACACACACACAAACACACACACACACACACACACACACACAAACACAGAAACACACACACACAAACACACACACACACAAACACACACACACACACACACAAACACATACACACACACACACGTCCTTGAGCTGCTAATACCTGGAAGTTTTCCTCGGCTAAGCAAACAATTCAAATTATACAAATTTATATATCCTGCAGCGTAGTAGTAGTAGTAGTAGTAGTAGTAGTAAGATGTTGCTGGAGAAGCTGGAGTGCTGAAGTAGGAGTAACAGTAAAGATGGCCGCGAGGCTAGAAATGTCAGAACAGGGAACTGAATGTATTGGTATGGCAAGTTAATTTAGTAAGTCTGTTTGGAAGGAGGGAGAGAGAGAGGGAGAGAGAGGGAGAGAGATCGGGTAGGAGAGAGACAGATTGGAACCCAAAGGGTGAGAGATCTATCGAGAGAGAGAGAAGGAAGCAGACAGGCTAAAAGAAACAAGGAGAGGATTAGGAGAGAGAGAGAGAGAGAGAGAGAAGGAGTAGAGAGAGAGAGAGAGGTAGAGAGAAAAGTAGAGAGAGAGGTAGAGAGAGAGAGAGGTAGAGAGAGAGAGGTAGAGAGAGAGAGAGGTAGAGAGAGAGCGAGAAAGGTAGAGAGAGAAAAGTAGAGACAGAAAAGTAGAGACAGAAAAGTAGAGAGAGAGGTAGAGAGAAAAGTAGAGAGAGAGGTAGAGAGAGAGAGGTAGAAAGAGAGAGGTAGAGAGAGAGGTAGAGAGAGAGAGGTAGAGAGAGAGAGAGAGAGGTAGAGAGAGAGAGAGAGAGGTAGAGAGAGAGAGAGAGAAAGGTAGAGAGAGAAAAGTAGAGAGAGAGAGAGAGACTGGGTGAGGGGAAAACAGACTAGAACTCAAAGGGTGAGAACTAGAGAGGGAGAGAAGGAAACAGGCAGACTAAAACAAGGAGAGAATATTTAGGAGAGAGAGAGAAAAGATAATAGAGAAAAGTGACGAGAGGATGAGAGAGAGGAAGAGAGAGAGGAAAGTGACGAGAGGATGAGAGAGAGAGGAAGAGAGAAAAGTGACGAGAGGATGAGAGAGAGAGAAATATGAGAGGATAAGAGAAAGAAAGATAGCGAGAGAGGGATATGAAGAAAGGATAAAACAGAGAGGCTGAGAAGGTAAAAGAGATGGAAAGAAAGTGATGAAGAAAGAGAGACAGTGAAGCTAACGTAAAGTTGTTTATAGAAGTGAAACTTCCGTTTTAAAGTTTCAAGCATCACGTGTCATCGACACAGACACAAGCGCCCTAAGGGTTGAATCAGTCGTCAGGCTGCCTCATCCCACACCACTCTACTCACGAACATTATTTGGGTCGTTGAGAAACCGCTGAACATCTAAGATTTTGGTTGTTGTTTCAAGGTTGTCGAGGACCCATAGAACATCTCGTCTTTAGATAGTTTTTTCTTTAGAGGAATGCATACACGGGTGTGGTCGCCCCTCAACCCCTTACTTCAATGTTTTGTCTAATACAACGAAACGACTTGGAGGCTGAGCGTCATGTCAATGGCCAGTTTAAGTGAATTGTCACTACTTACGGAGTGTGGTCTATGAACTGCCATCTTGTGTCTAGATACAGTTAGTTTCGTATCATAGTCGTAAACATAGTGCAGTAACGGCGTCAAAGAACGAACTGATTTCTCGTTTCACTTTCGTAACCAGTTTTACCATTCACGCTCTCAATGAGTAAGATATTACAGAATGCACTTTGGGAAAGGTACGAAAGCCACATTTGAATATATAAGAGAATTTAAAGTTTATTTAAACGTGTCAAAACTATGATGAATCTTGTTTCCATAGCCGACGAGAGGAATCCATTTGTCCTTTATCGCTAATCGTTCCCATATTCTATTTCGATTTCTCTTTATGATTTCTTGGTAAAAAAAAATGTTAGTTTTATTGCATTTTAGATCGCATTGTATTCAAATAAATACGATAAGAAAGTGTGAATAAACGCATACATACAGATACACAAATTCCTTCTGATATATGCACATACATGCATTCCTTACGTTTGTATGGAGATGTTTAGTATATAGATAGCAGAATACTCTCTGGCTTACATCAGTAGTGTTTGGGTATGATTGAGCTATTCCTAGTGTAAATATTACAAATATTTTATGCAGTTAGCTGCAGAACGTTTCGTAGATTGAAGACAATTTTATAATACTAAATTGTAATATTCTCTCTCCCTCTAAAACAAATAAAATAGAAAACAAAGCGCATACATACATCCATGTACTCATCAAATATTTACGTTTATGTATATATATATATATATATATTATATATATATATATATATATATATATATATATATATATATACACAAATATTTGTTAGAACATAAAGAAGCGCAGGCGGACCCGAGGACAAATATTTTATCACCCGCTATACGTACCATTATATAAAAGTTAATTTGTTTATAATACGTGTGTGTGTGTAGAACAGTAAAACTAAAGTCTTCTGAAAAATCTAGCATGTGATTACCCTGTTATGGATATTGTCGAATTCACGGTGAATAAACCTTGTTTATGGTGAGAGATCGACTCATTCTTTATTGGAGAATTTAAGACAATTATAAAGACAAAAACATTTACATAAACAAAAGAAACCACACACACACACACACACACACACACACACACATACACACGGAGTCATGCATCCATAGTGGAACAGTAAAAATTGTGCCAGACTTCTAACAGTGCAACATGTGATTCTATTGAAATATTTTATTGTGTAAATTTCAATAATAAAGAAAAAAAAAACAACAGAAAAACCGGTTTCCCATTAGTAGACCTGTTGTCAGTCTTTTTAGGGGGTACCTGTCGCATTCGGTAATATTCCCAGAATATCGAATCTAATCCTTTATTAATCTTTGGTGGTGGATTGCCCTTAATCTGCTCTTAAACGTACAAGTGTCTCCTACATGTGATATCAGCAGATTCGGATTATATTACATTGTTTGACTGATCTAGGGTTTGAACTCGTGGCCATTAAACTACATTTAACCAACCTTTACATTCAATATGTTTGCTATCCCAATTTTTCAAAACTGGATTAAAGGAGTGGAAGTTCTTACGAAACTATCTACGTACACATGGTGTGAAGGCGCATGGCTCAGTGGTTAGAGCGCCGGACTTGCAGTCGTGAGATTGTCAGTTCGATTCCAGGACTGGGCTGTGTATTGTGTTCTTGAGCAAGACAGTTTATTTCATGTTGCTCCAGTTCACTTAGTTGTAGAAATGAGTTGTGATGCCAAGCCGTATCGGCCCCTTTGCCTTTCCCTTGGATAACATCAGTGGTGAGGAGAGGGGAGGCTGGTCTGCATGGGCGACTGCTGGTCTTCCATAAACAACTTGCCCGGACTTGTGCCTCGAAGGGGAACTTTCTAGAAGCAATCCCGCTGTCAATCATGACCGAATGTGGTCTTTACCCTTACGTACACATACAATACTCTAAAGAAGTCTAACGGCGTGGCTGTGTGGTAAGACGCTTGCTTCCCAACCACATTGTTCCTGGTTCAGTTCCACTGCGTGACACCTTGGGTAAGTATCTTCTACTATAGCCTCAGGCCGACCAAAGACTTGTGAGTGGATTTGGTAGACGAAAACTGGAAGAAGCCCGCCACATATGTGTGTGTGTGTGTCCCATCATTGCTTGACAACCGGTGTTGGTGAGTTTACGTCTCCGTAATTTAGCTGTTCAGCAAAAGAATATGTCCTGGGGTCGATTTGTTATACTAAAACCCCTTAAGGTATTGCTGCAGCATGGCCGCAGTAAAATGACTGGAACAAGTAACAGAATACTACCCAATTTAACCGTTATGAGCTGGTCAGGTCTTGTCTGTCCTTTTGTCGAATTTCCTCCAATGCAAATATTTAGGTCAGACGTCCGTGTTTTCTCATTACCTGTTTGGTTCCTACCTGCGTATGTTCAGGCCATAAATCACAGCAGTCTGAATATGACCGCTGACCCATCATCATTCATGACGTCATCAGAATCTCCACTCCCGCTTCCGGATAAATACCAGGAAGTAAATGCCGAGCAAACCTTTTTAATCAAATAAAACTAATAAACCCGATTAAATATTGGTTTCGAAATGTGACACGAGGGCAGCAATTTTGGGAGAGCCAGTAAGTCGATTACATCCCCCCAAGTGTTTGTTTCATCAACACTGAAAGAATAAAAAGCAAAAAGTCTACCTCGGTGGTTTCTGAACTTAGAACGTAAAGACTTACAAAATGCCGCTAAGTATTTCATCCGGCGTGCTAACCATTCTGTCAGCTCACCACCTTACTACTACTACTAATAATAAAAATAATAATCCTTTTTATTAAAGCATAAGGCGTGAAATTTGTGGGGAGGGGACTAGTCGATTACATCGACCCTAGTGATTCACTGGTACTTAATTTATCGACCCCGAAAAGATAAAAGGAAAAGTCGACCTCGGTGGAATTTGAACTCAGAACGTAGCGACGGGCGAAATACCTATTTCTTTACTACCCACAAGGGGCTAAACACAGAGAGGACAAACAAGGACAGACAAACGAATTGAGTCGATTATATCGACCCCAGTGCGTAACTGGTACTTAATTTATCGACCACGAAAGGATAAAAGGAAAAGTCGACCTCGGTGGAATTTGAACTCAGAACGTAGCGACGGGTGAAATACCGCTAAGCATTTCGTCCAGCGATCCGCCTTAATATTAATAATAATCCTTTCTATTATAGACACAAGGCCTGAAATTTTGGGGAGGGGAATTAGTCAGTTACATCGACTCCAATACTCAACTGGTACTTAATTTATCGAGCCGAAAAAGATGAAAGGTAAAGTCGACCTCGGCAGAATTTCAACTCAGAACGTGAAGATAGACGAAATTCCGCTAAGCATTTCCTCGGGAGTGCTAACAATTTTAGCACCTCACCACCTTATCCACAATTCAATTTCGGTTTCGAATTTTGGCTCAAGGCCAATACTTTCGGGATAAGGGGTAAGTTGATTACATCAACCCCGGTGCTTACCTGGTATTTATTTTATCTCCCTCGAAAGGTTGAAAAGCAAAATGGACCTCGGCGAAATTCGAACTCAGAACGCAAAGAAATGCCGCTAAACATTTTCCCCGGCGTGCTAACGATTCTGCCAGCTCGCAGCCTTATCCACGATCAAATATTAGAAGGCTGTGTGGTAAGTAGCTTGCTTACGAACCACATGGTTCCGAGTTCAGTCCCACTGCGTGGCACCTTGGGCATCTTCTACTATAGCCTCGGGCCGACCAAAGCCTTGTGAGTGGATTTGGTAGATGGAAACTGAATGAAGCCCGTCGTATATATATATATGTATGTATATGTATGTGTATACATTTGTGTGTGTGTTTGTCCCCCCCCAATATAGCTTGACAACCGATCCTGGTGTGTTTACGTCCCCGTAACTTAGCAGTTCGGCAAAAGAGACCGATAGAATAAGTACTAGGCTTACAATGAATAAGTCCTGGGATCGATTTGCTCGACTAAAGGCGGTGCTCCAGCATGGCCACAGTCAAATGACTGAAACAAGTAAAAGAGTAAAAGAGTAAAAGAGTAATTGTCAGAGAGAATCGTAAGTTGATGACGTTTAAGAAATGAAATCGAGAATCTTATTGTCGCGTCCTTCATCTTGTTTATAGTTTCACACCTGTACAGGTAATTCCGATCATTTTGATAGGCTGGCATTTCGTGAGAGGGGAGGGGTAGAAATACACAACATACAAGAATGAGGAGAATAGAGGAAGGAAGGAAGAAGAGGAAATGTTAAAAAACGAATAGGAATGAGAACGAAAAAAAACTCAAGAATAAGAAGAGCGATTAAGAACAGACGAAAAGACGAAGAAAAGAGAAAAAGGAATGAAGAAAAGGGGAGAAAAAGACGAAGAAATGAGAGAAGGAAATAATTTTAGAAGAAAGAAAAAGAAAACTAAACGCCATGAGTGGTTAAATGTTGACTGTCAAATGTGACGAGTAAACTAGCGGAGGCTTGCTTAGAATTTGACGAACGATCTCTGCCTTAAATTTTCTCACCTGTCACCGGCTTTGAATTCCAAATACCCATGATGTTTAGCATTCCTCGTTAAATTTTTAAGACATCAAACACAACGTGGAGGCCATTATGTGGTCGTTCGGCCTGCTAGTAATAGCAACTAAATTCTTCCTCAGATAGTGTTACCGTATTTTAAAAAAACAAACAGAAAAACGCCATATTGAATGATGTAGTTCGGAGTTCATTACAATACTTCGCTGTTAGTTACCTGTTTTAGTTATTGGACTGCGGCCATACTGGGGCACAGCCTTGAAGGGTTTTACTCGAACAAATTACCCCAAGGGACTTTTTTTTAAAGCTTGCTACTTATTCTATCGGTTCATTTTGACGAACTGCTAAGTTACGTGGTTCTATTTGCTAGAAATAATAGCCAGATTCTCTCAAACTAAATCTTTACCGCTTACAAGAGGAAAAAGCGCAATGGACAATGTTGCTCTATGCCAGTGGTTCCCAAACTTTTTGGAGCTGGCGCCCTCCTGGCACCCAGGATACATTTCTAGTGCCCCCCACTAACTTTCCACCACAAACATAGACCTCTTTCATTGCTCTAACCACTGAGCCATGCATCTTCATTGTGTGTCTCTAACGATTTATTTAATCTATTTTTTGTTGACCCTTCAGACTTATAAAACCGGTGATTCTGTTTTGCTGGTCTATATGTGACCAAGAGCACAGCAAAATCCTCTGAGCGGTTCGTTTCAGGATTCAAGACAGGAAATTTTTAGGAGAGTGGACACTTGGATTACATCGACACCCTCCTCTCCCCATTCAAGTACTTGACTGGTTGTACTTTAATATATAAATCCCGCGAAAGAATGAAAGTTGAAGATGGCCGTGGCGGGATTTCTAACCTGAAAGTAAAGTGCCTGAAGAAATCCTGCTAAGCATTTTGTTCGATGAACTTACCCCATTCTGCTAGCTTGTCACCTTTTCTTACGATTAAACACCGCTAATTCCGCGGGCCACATGTGAATTTGTATTCCCGCTGAAACTCCGGATATGACCTCTACACCTCGACAACGAATGATAACTATGGCTACGACGTCCGTCCTATCCGACGCGTTTGCTCTCCTAGTGGGACATTTGTCAAATTCGCAAGCTGGATTTTTGGGTCGAAGGCAGAAGCATTACTTTGCCTGCTGGAGCGTTAGGGCCAACCGTCGGGTGTCATCGGCATTCATGAAGGTCATGGCGGACCCGTTAGTAGGAGTCAGCTCAATTCGTCCCGGGTGAATGCTGCCGGGTGAGTACAAGTAAGGGAACCCGTTGTCACTTTGCTCGTTCGTGAGTGCACAAGCGTAGTATAGTTGTCACTTTGCTCGTGAGTAAAGTGTAACATGGATGAGTGCAGTTGCAGTAGCCTCCCCCACCCATACACACCGCACCGCTACGTCCTGATTCCGACTGCACGCTAGGAAGATTTGTTTTGTCTATATAAGTGGTCATATTTGGACACGATTTGAATTATATATATATATATATATATATATATAATATATATATATATATATATATAATCAGCCGAAATTGCTACGATGATCCGGTTCTTGACTGAAGATTGAAGGCTTCGAATGTCCCGTCCGTGTTTTTTTGTATCGTCTTCTAAATGTTTTATGTTCTTGTCCCAGTTTGTATTTTCTACATAAAATCATATATATATATATAATATATATATATATATATATATATATATATATATATATATATATATAAGGAAGAGAAAGAGAGAGAGATAAGACTGCATAAAGTGAATAGAGTCAGGTATGAGTGTGTGTGTAAACTCCAGCCTAGAAATTGACCGACAGCCCTCAATAGAGAAAGGAGGTATATCGATAAATGGGTCAGATGACCTTCAATAGTACCAGACACACAGACAGATACAGGCCATATATATATATATATATATATATATATATATATATATATATATATATATATATATATATATATGATGGGCGCACTCGTACAGATAAATACACAAAGAGTAAGAATGAGGTGGGGCAAAGGAGAGAAGGGTGAGGTGGAATGTTGAGAGAAGCAGGGTGGGGAAAGAAATGACAGGAGTGGAATGTGTGTGTGTGTGTTCGCGCGCATATTTGTGGGGTTGTTTGCGTGCGTGCGTGCATTTGTGGCGTTGTATGTGTGTGTTGGTTTGTTGAATGAAAGAAGTTTGGGACAAACTGAATGAAACAGGAAGATAAAGTGATAACTGTGTGTGTGTGTGTGTGTGTGTGTGTGTGTGTGTGTGTATGAGAGACGGTAGTTGAGAGAGAGAGAGAGGAGAAATATGTCAATGATGTACAGGTTTGTATAAGTGTGTAAGGGAGTGAGATAAATAGATTGGAAAGGAAGAAGAGACGAAGACGAAGAGGAGGAAAAAGACAAATAAAAAAAACTTGGTAGTTTGAGGGACAAAGAGAGGTACCTAACTCCCCCAACTCCCAAATATTTCTAAGGTGTGGATTTTCCCCTAACGTCTAAAGAAAGTATAGGTAGACGCATACACACACAGATCTAAACACACACATACAAGCATACAGAGTCTTACATTACAGACAGTAAACAAACAAAAGAGGGGTTTTGGGACATAAAAAATAGAAAAGAAATCCGTGAAAATAAAATCAGACCAAATCTCATTCGGGTCCATTTTTGGCCTACTTCCACAGTTAGTAAACATGCTGAGTCCCATATCGCATTATATGTAAAATTTAGGGAGTTGAAAAATTTTGAATTTTTTTGAAAGCTCTGTCTGGGCTTGTAGTTCTTTGTGCAGTAAAGAGGCGATATGAGATCGATCACTAAAGCTGCAGAGAAGGCTAGTGGGACCGATCCGTAGTTTTGGATAATGAGGGTAGACCAGGGGCTTAGCTGCTCTTGTGATGCAAGCTGAGACTTGATCGACCCCTACTTGGGTCAACTGGACAAGTGGGTCTGACGTTGAAAGACCCGAAACCACATGAGACCCCCAGAAACATCGCTGACGGTGCATCCCAGAGCAGTCGCAAGATGTATTTTAAAACTAAACTAGGCTAAAAGGTCCTACGACTTCTGATTTCCTGATTTTGCAAGAATCCAAGACCTCACCATTCTCCTAAGATATCAATACATTTATATAGTATTAGTCTGGGAGCATGCGCAGTAACAGTGCATCGCCGCATCCCGCATTTATTGGCGATTCCCTACTCTTGGCTGATGACACTTTAGCATCCCTCAAGCGACGACTCCCAACCCATGGGTCCTACCTTAACCCCTCAATCCCCTTTAACGACTCGCAAACGAAACGTTAGATCTAATTCTTTGACATATCCGTCCCCACACAACAGTATAGCAACGTGAAATGAAGGGTTTCGCCCAACACCACAACACGCCGTCCGCTCCGGGAATCGAACCCACGTAACTCCCTAACTACTAGGCCACACGCCTTTCACATGTAGATAGAATACTTCTACAATGGCAGCCTGTGTATTTTTTACCTTATTTATAATAAATACGCTCGTTTCAAACCTTGCCATGTTTAAAATTCTTTGAAACATTGTAAGACAACGTACGTGTGTGTGTGTGAGTGATACTCGTTTCAGTCTTTGGATTGCAGCCATGCTGGGGCACCGACATGAAAGGTTCAGTCGAAGAAATCGACCCCGGCACTTATCTTTTAAAGCCTGGTTCTTATTCTCATTTCTTTATTGCCCACAAGGGGCTAAACATAGAGGGGACAAACAAGGACAGAAAAAGGGATTAAGTCGATTACATCGATCCCAGTGCGTAACTGGTACTTATCGACCCCGAAAGGATGAAAGGCAAAGTCGACATCGGCAGAATTTGAACCCGGAACGTAGTGACGGACGAAATACCGCTAAGCATTTTGTCCGGCGTGCTAACGACTGCTCTCTCGCCGTCTTACAACTACTACTGCTGCTGATAATAATAGTCGTTTCCAATTTTGGCACAAGGCCAGCAGTTTCAAAGAGGAGGTGGGGTAGGTCAATTACATCGTTCCCCAGTACTCAACTGGTACTTATTTAATCAACCCTGAAAGGATAAAAATTAAAGTCGGCGGAATTTTTAACTCAGTCTGGAAAGACGGACGAAATGCCGCTAAGCATTTCGTCCGGCGTGCTAACGATTCTACCAACTCACCACACTACTACTACTACTACTACTACTACTACTACTACTACTACTACTACTACAGGTACAAAGTCCATTCTGCTGTCCGTCATTAACCTTGTTTTTCTCTACAGAACATTCAATTATTTTCTTTTTTTTTGTTTTTATTATTTTTGACCATATAACTATAGTAACGTAACTATAGAAACAGAAATATTTTGGTGAGAGAGAGAGAGAGAGAGAGAGAGAGAGAGAGACGTGTGCATATGTGTGTATTATGTATGCGTGTATAAGAACTTGAAGAAAAAGCAAAATGGTCCCCCCACCCCACTGACACCAGAATCGCAAATGACAATGACAAGAGGAAAAATGTATAACTCTTAAGTTAAAAGAACAACAAAAATAATGATGTTTGTACGCCTGGCGTAGTTTCGGTGTTAGGTAAACATGCACGCATATACATACATTATATATAGATATGTATATATATATATATATGTATATGTATGTGTGTATATATAGTCATGCGCAGTCTAAGAGGGGCGAGGGAGAGGAAAGAGGAGATAGCTTAAAAGAGGGACAGACCAAGGGGGTATGAGAAGCCGTGCAAACTTACACTGTTGTTGCTCAAAGACTCATTAATACCTGTGTAATTATATACACCTGCATCAGTATAACACACTACACGTGTTTATATATATATATATATATTATACACACGTATGTATACGCATGCGTGTACGTCGATATATATACATACGCGAACACATATCCACACGTATGTATATATATATACACACACACATATCCACACACATATATATACACACACACACATATCCACACACATATATATATACACACACATATCCACACACACATATATATATATATATATACATACACACACACATATCCACACGTATATATACACACACACATATCCACACGTATATATACACACACATATCCACACGTATATATATATATATATATATATATATATATACACACACATATCCACACGTATATATATATATATATATATATATATATATATGGAAAAAAGTCAAGACAGAAAATGCTAAAATAGTTTTATAAAAAAACATTTCAGTACCGGTTTCAGTCATCGAGACTTTTTCAACTGTAACAATTAAAGAATTAAATTTAGAAAAATTAAAAGGAAAGTTTTTAAAAAGAATATTTGTATAGTGTTCAAATACAAGTGGCATTTTCCTTATATATATATATATATATATGCATGTATGTATACACCTAGTGTGTGTACGAGACCCATAGCAAGAAAGGGAGAATGGGTGGGCGGTTAATGCCGGTGAATGGAAGGAGAATTCGTTGAATTTCAGAAGCTAACAGAGAAGGCATCGTCTGACCAGTAAATGAAAACTGCTTTTTATAAAAATCCCCGGCTTTAATAACAAAATATGACAAAAGAACACAAAACCAGAAGTATGTTAAAAATGAGGGGAGGGGATAGGGGGAGAAGGGGGTCACCAGGAGCGGGTAGGGTAGGGTTTTGTTCTGGTAAAAGGGCAGAGCTGGTAAGTAACAAAATGGCGTCTTATCTAGGATTGGTAATAGCGATGGCGAGTAAAGAGGGCAGTGAGAGTGGGAGGAGGATAAGGTGAAAAGAAAGGTGGAGGAAGGGAGAGGGAGAGGGAGAAGGAGGTAGGGGGGAGAGGGGGAATGAGGGTAGAAAAGAGGAGGGGAGGAGTGGAAAGAGGGGTAAAGGAGGGTGGGAAAAGGGGAAAGGACAGGGAGAAAGGGGAGTGGGAGAAGGGGAAGGACAGGGAGAAAGGAGTGTGGGAGGAGGGGGAAGAGGGATAAAGGAGGGTGGGAGGATGAGGAAGAGGGAGAAAGGAGGGGGAGGAGGGGGAAGAGGAGAATGAGTGTGGGAGGAGGGGGAATAGGGTGAAATGAGGGTGGGAGGAGGGGGAAGAGGGTAGAAGGAGGGGAAAAGGAGGGGGGGAGGGGGGAAAGGAGGGGGGGAGGAGGGGAAAACGAGGGTGGGAGGAAAGGGGAAAGAGGGAGAAAGGATGGTGGGAGGACAGGATAAAGAGGGTAGGAGAAAAGCGTGGGAAGAGGAAGAGAGTTGCTATCAGATGTAAAACTATGGAATTGTGGGATTGTTCTATCGATAGTGTTGGGTATGATATGCTGAAGTATTGTTGTGTCCCTTTTGGTCGTTCTCTGGTCGAGAAGACCAATAATTGGTCAACGACATTCCGGTTGTCACCAAAGGCAGAGGAAATGGCTGTGTAGTAAAGAGGTCTGCTTCCAAACCATCTGGTTTCTGGTTTGGTCCCAGTCTCTGGCACATTGGGCAGGTGTCTGCTACCATAGTTGGAAACTAAA
>NW_021833987.1:32500-52124 GCF_006345805.1 Octopus sinensis | reverse complement strand
TATATATATATATATATATATTATATATATATATATATATATACATATTGGTATCTTGGTATATACTCACACAGGTTTGTTGTGTGTATGTACGTCCGTTTGTGTTCTTTTTATAGTCGCACAGTTACGGGACAGTTGTGGACTGACACAAGCAAATAGGACAACAGAGACGGACGAGATTTGGAGACGCTATACAAACTGCAGTCACTTAAAGCTACACTTAAGCAGGTAACTACATACTCACACGTCTGCTAGAAAAAACAGGCTTTTGTATGTGTGTATATATATATATATTATATATATATATATATATATATATATATAGATATATATATATATATATATATGTATATACTCTTTTTACTTGTTTCAGTCATTTGATCGAGCAATCGACCCCGGGACTTATTCTTTTGTAAGCTCAGTACTTATTCTATCGGTCTCTTTTGCCGAACCGCAAAGTAACGGGGACATAAACACACCAGCATCGGTTGTCAAGCAATGCTAGGGGGAAAACACAGACACACAAACACACAAACACACACACACGCATATATATACATATATACGACGGGCTTCTTTCAGTTTCCGTCTACCAAATCCCTCACAAGGCTTTGGTCGGCCCGGGCTTATAGTAGAAGACACTTCCCCAAGATGCCACGCAGTGGGACTGAACCCGGAACCATGTGGTTGGTAAACAATCTACTTACCACACAGCCACTCTTGCGCCTATATTATATATATATATATATATATTATATATATATATATATATATATACATATATATATATGTGTGTGTGTGGTGTGTGTGTGTATATATATGTGTCCCATACATACATACATAAACAACACACACACCACACACACACATATATATATATATATATATATATATAAAGACGATTCGTTTGTGTTTACCAGTGCGTAATTGTCTACATGTGTATGTGCGTGTCTGTCTGTCTGTATGTTTGCGCGAAGCTGTTTTGCGCACGCCACCGCGTGTGTGTGTGTGTGTGTGTATTATGCTTGTACGTGTATGCGTGCGCGCTGTTAATTAAATATTAGAAAATATGTAGACATTCACGTGACCATTGCAGACCCACATGCACACACAACCAGATACATGCACATAAGCATACCCACACACACACTCGGAAATGGAACTCAAAACGCAGCGATTTTTGAAATACCGCTAAGCATTTTAGTCAAGCGTGCTAAAGATTTTGCCAGTTCGCCACCTTAATAATAATAATAATAATAATAATAATAATAATAATAATAATAATAATAATAACAATAATAATAATAATAATAATAATAATAATAATAATAATAATAATAATAACGTCCTCAAATTTAGGCGTGGTGTCGTATCGATTACCTCGACTCCAGTGCTTGACTGGAACTCATTTTATCGACCCCGATATGATGAAAGGCATTTTGTCCGACACGCTAACGAATCTCCCTGCTTGCTGCCTCTTTTTATTAGTAATAATAATAATAACGGTTTCAAATTTTGGAGGACAAGGTCAGCAATTTCTGAGGAGAGTATAAGCTGATTTACATCGACCCAAGTGCTTCACTGGTACCTATTTTATAGACCTCGAAAGGATGAAAAGCAAAGTTAAGGTGGCTGAGATTTGAACTCAGAGCATAAAGCGTCTGATGAAATGCCACTGAGCGGTCAAATAAGTGCTACTTACAACACAGCGACTCTTACAGACAAACATGCCTATATGAAGCGCAAACAGTTCTAGAAGCACAGACACGCACACAACTACAACATGGAATATTCCAGGCCTAAACACATAAACGTAGAATTCTACACGCACACATAAACACATCCGTAGAAGTGTTTACACGCGATTAAGATAAACAGAACGAGGGACAGTTCGACACAAATATGTTCGCAGCACGCACACACGAACACAGACATGCAAAAACGAATTGGATTGTCAGGCAATCAATGTCAGTCATATATACACGAATGCACATGCATACGCATTGTAGTCCCAGAACTGGGAATAACTACTTTAAACATATAACGAACACACACACACACATTCATGCGCACATTTGTACACTCATACAAACATATATATACCCACGCACACACATATACATATACACACATACATACATATATATATATATACACCTTTATATACATATATGCATACATATATACATACATACATAGTTGCATACAAATGCATATATACACACACACATACATACATACATACATACATATATATATATATATACACCTTTATATACATATATGCATACATACATATATACATACATACGTAGTTGCATACAAATGCATATACACACACACATACACACATACATACATACATACATACATACATACATACATACATACATACATACATACATACAGTGACTCGTGTTTATCCTTTTATAGTTGGAAGGGAAAGCAGTGTTCACGATCTTTCACAGGAAGCCCGAAATAAGAAGGGATGGAAGACGATGTCTTGAAATCAAGGATCTGGCCCGAATGTTTGATGAGTAGATTTCGTAAAGATGCAAGTTAGTGGTTGTTAAGCTGGGTTGTGGATGACTGCGTTTACCAACCATGTAGGCAATGGTGAGGATTGAACACAGAACGTAAAGACCCAGAACAAATTCTGCAAAGAATCCGCTCCGATGTTCTCATATTTCCACCAGTCCACCGTACTGGGACTGGTATATTTTCTTCGACCTCAAAAGAAAAAAAAAAACAAAAGTTAAAAAACTGACCTCGGTCGGATTTGAACTCAGAGAATACCGAAATGGAACAAATACTGTTAGTTATTCAATCGGACGCGATAACAACTGACGCTTTCGACATGTATATGAAAGAATTCTGATGGAATATTCTTGACAGGACTTCAGTAAAACGTAGTCCTAACAGACCAGATATCATTCATATAAGACCCCTTTAGCATTCAGATTACAAATGTATAGTTTATTTATTCACGTTGTTTTAAACTAATCATAGTTGATACACAATACACAAACTCGACTGGTATCTTATTTATTTATTAGTTTCAAAGGAGGAGATAAAGCGATTACATCGACCCAAGTGCTCAATTGGTACATTTTTTATCGGATGAAAGGCGAAGTCAACCTCGGCGGAATTTGAACACAGAACGTAAGGACGGACGAAATGCCGCTAAGCATTTTGTCCGGCGTGCTGACGATTCTGCCAGTTCGCCGCCTAAATTCATCGTGCATTATCTTATAACTTCTAAGTTTCGATTATGCAATTGTTCATTTTTGAGAATAACGTCGTGGGGTATGTGTGAGAGGAGAAATCTAGTCAAAAAAAGAAAACGTCCCGGTCCACCAAATAATTTTGGAAACTAGCTTAAATTATTGATATGCAGGATTATGTAACACCCTCAATGCCAATCTTTGCAATCTGTGTTTCACATAGCCAGAAAGGTAAAAAAAAACATGACATATTAGAAAATTAGAGTTACAAGAAGTAAGTAGACAACGAAATATGCATAACCTCTTGTAAGCACATATACACACGTTTAGACATACGAATATATACAAATACAAATCCACACATACTACGATGCAATTACATACATACATATAAACAGACAGAGCGCTACTCACATCACACTTCCAAAGCTATGCACTTGCAATACAAGAACCGGAGATTGCTACTAAATACCTAATAAACTAAAGAAACAGTGAAATCCTTGAAATGGAGATTATGTCATATTTCTGTGGAAGATATCACATATGGGATTAGCAGCTGCCCAAAAGTATCATCAAGGTACTTCCTTTGTATGCGACACGACGCAGTCGCAAAAGCAATATACAATGCCATTCAGAAAAAAAAAGACTGCCCTGGAATAACTATAGAGAATCCCCGTTATTGAGTACATATACAAACATCAATCCAAGGAACATTGGTGGAACATTTTCATCAAAATATCTGTCAAGTGTAAGCATAACAGGCCAGAAATTGTTGTTTGGTACAGACAAGCAAAAGTATGTATGGTGATAGAGGGCAGCTGTCCTGTTGGTGTGAATAACTCTTTGGAAATAAAAGAGAAAGATGATAACTATGGACAACTGCTTCGAAACCTCCAGCTTCTATATCCAGATTACAAATTTACATTGGTACCAATAAGAATTGGTGTACTTGGTTTTGTGAGTAAATGCTTAAGTGACGCCCCGCATGAGCTTGGATTTTCAGAAAAAGAAATCAGCCAACTAATTCGCACACTAAAAATACTATCTGTCTGGGGAACAATAAAAATATGCAAGACTTTTGTCAAGTTTAGAACGTGACATTGTATTCATTATCTACATTCCATCGATGGAGCTTTGTATCTTTGTTAGGAACCGGCTCCTTCCCTAGAGGAAAAATTTAAATAACAAAAAGAAGAAGAGAACATTCATAAATACATACATACAGGCACAGGAGTGGCTGTGTGGCTAGTAGCTTGCTTACCAAGCACATGGTTCTAGGTTCAGTCCCACTGCGTGGCACCTTGGGGAAGTGTCTTCTACTATAGTCTCGAGCCGACCAAAGCCTTTTGAGTGGACCTGATAGATGGAAACTAAAAGAAGCCCGTCGTATATATGTATATATATATATATATATATATATGTGTGTGTGTGTGTGTGTGTGTGTGTGTGTGTGTGTGTGTGTTGTGTGTTTGTGTATCTGTGATCGCCCCCCCCCCCAACAACGCTTGACAATCGATGCTGGTGTGTTTATGTCCCCGTAAATTAGCGGTTCGGCAAAAGAAACCGATAGAATAAGTATTACGCTTACAAAGAATAAGTCCTGGGGTCGATTTGCTTGACTAAAGGCGGTACTCCAGCATGGCCGCAGTCAAATTACTAAAACAAGCAAAAGAGTAAAAGAGATACATACATACATACATACATACATACATACATACATACATACATACATACATACATACATACCAATTCAATGGTTTCGGCGAGTTTATATGGGAAATTCTGTTTCACCTGACAATTTTTCTCTCACCTGTGATAACTCAGACATACCCAAAGACATACAGTAATATCTAGAAGATTCCCTAAACGCTAAAAGTAGTAGTCAATTCACACTCAAATCTCACCCTATGATCTTTAAAAACTGTTTCATTTGTTTTTAGACAATAGGCTGTGATTTGATTACATTGTAAAATGCATTACTACATATATAAAAATATGGAATAGTCATAAATGGAACGCCGGTGATCATAGTTGATGTTAATATATAACAGGTTTAATATATATATATATATATATTGGATGAATAGATAGATAGATAGATAGATAGATAGATAGATAGATATAGATAGATAGATAGATAGATAGATAGATAGATAGATAGATAAACATAGACAAGAAGACAGACAGATAAATGCATAGACAGATAGATCGACAGCCTGACAGACTGACAGACAACATATTAATAAACAACGTCCAAACACAATATACACAGCAACGATGCTAACATCTTTTAAACACTTCATATAAACACCAGTAAAAACGAGAACGACTTCAAATGTGGTCTCGTAGCCTGCTAGAAATAGCAGCCAAATCTCCCTCTGGAATATAATGTAGTTTTGAGTATGCTATATCTAAAAGAAGAAAAAATGTGATGGTTGTCACGTTTGGACTGCATTTAATCTTAGGCAGAGACGTTAGAACGCCGGGCGAAGTCCTTAGTAGTATTTCGTCTATCTATATGTTCTGAGTTCAAATTCCGCCGAGCTCGACTTTGCTTTTCATCTTTTCGAGGTCGATAAGTTAAGTACCAGTTGCGTACTGAAGTCAATCTAATCGACTGGCCCCCTCCTCCAAAATTTTGGGTCTTGTGCCGAGAGTAGAAAGGAATAGAAAAGATTGTGCTGACCTGGGATTAAACAATAGCAACATATGCCACTCGTCCTAAGTTGGACTAACTAATATTTCCCAAGGCACACGCACACATACACACTATTACTCTTGAACAAGAATATCAGTCAGACAACGAAGAAACTTTATGTGGTCTAAACCTGTGCTAAAAATATCAGCTAAAGCTCCCAAATCGCATTCAAAAATGTAGTTCCAGATATACTGTTTAAAAAGATGAGTGTTTACGACCGGAATGCTTTTGAACAGTACCTAGTAACAAAGAATAGTCTAGGTAGTCGTTTGACCTGTTAGAAATCACAGCCAAATTTCTCTCATATCACACCCTAGCGTTATAGATAACGAAGTATGCAATGAATCAGCGAGTGAGACCCTGTTATAAACAGCTGCCAAATCTGCTTCGGATAACAGCTCTATCGTCTTAGATAATGTAGTTCCACATTTAAAACGATAATAAGTGATGGTCACTGTTGGAATGTCTTTCCTGATAGGTCTACAGGACGAAGGTGGTGTTGGCAATGAAGTAACACTAATGTCTATGGAACATGAATTCAACAGCGTAGTTCTACAAATAAAGGAAGTCGGAATGGGCAAGGGTTAGCAACTTTCATTTTGAAGGGGTCATGATTGATTGGCAATAACTATCACCATTCCCCTGCCTCAGTTGTCACTTCATTTTTGCACGTACACAGATACACACACGCATACATAACATTTACACACACACACACACACAGACTATTCCACAGAAATTACGCAACTTGACTATTTCTTTCCTAGTTTATACGTTCGATTTGTGATCTAAAGTTTGCTTCAAGTGCTGTTCCTCGTTGCTTAACTGAAAAATCCGATTGAATTGTAGAATATTTAAGAGAATGCCGACGTATTTCATTGTACATTTAAGGCAAAGTATTTAATGTTACACGCCAGCTTTATTTCGGACTAAAAAGTAAGGGCTTCTATGCGATCACTTACGCTGCTTGAATTAAGTCCTGACTTTCCTTAATATCATATCTTGTCGCTCTAAAGCAGGTAACGTTGGTGGATAGTATAGTTCTAAAATGAAATAAGATAAAATGCAAAAAAAACACGAGAAATACGGGAACGTCAAGATGGGAAGACTTTCTATCTTGGAGTTACTTCCATTAGTGTAGCTAAAGGGAGCGGGGAATGCGTCCCCACCGGATTGCATTTCGAGGCTTGAGGCACGTTATGTTGTGTTTATAGCGGGAATGGTTCAAAAGATTCAAAGACAACACCAATAGGTACAAATTCTGCTTTCTCATCTGCATAAGAGCTGACCTGGGGTTAAACAACAACAGCTGCCACTATAATATCGACGACACACAATCGAATCTGGAAAAGTTTCCTATACGGTCGATTGATCAGCAAGAAACAATACCCCAAAATCACATATTGCCATTAGAAAATAGGAGAGATAAGAAAGTGGGGTCTGAGTTACGCTTTTTTTTTCTTTTTTCTTTTTTTTTTCTCTTTTTCCTCATTTCGGTCATAAGGTTTATTCCTTTTGCTACTGGATTTTCTTGTTTTAGGGATGCCACTGAAATGTTACTCCAGTCGACACATCACTCTGTCCGACAATAGCCAAGACCTTTTTCTGACATGTTTGTTCCTTCTCAAATCATGCCTGGCTCATAGGGCTGGTTTCCCGGTTTCCTTGGCGTATAGGTTCCCCGCCTGGACGGGACGCCGGTCCGTCGCCGGTGAATTGTAAGATGCAGGAGGAAAGAGTGAGAGAAAGTTGTGGCGAAAGAGTCAGCAGAAGTTCGCCATTACCTTCTGCTGGAGTCGCGTGGAGCTTAGGTGTTTCGCTCATGAACACACATATCGACCGCGAGTCCGCTGCTCTAACTACTAGGCCATGTGCCTCCACTTTCCTGTTATGTGGAGGGTAGTAATACAAGGCGGAGTTTGAAAGAGCTGGGATATATACTGTAATGCATCTTATCCGACGCTCTAACAATTCCGCCAATACGCAAACTTCGACTGGTATTATTTATTTATTTATTGATTTCAAATTTTGGCATAAGACCACCAAAATCGGATGGGAAGGTAAGTCGATTACATTGACCCCAGTGCTCAACTAGTACTTATTTTATAGACCTTGAAAAAGTGAAATTTGAACTCAGAGTGTGAAGACGGACGAAATGTCGCTAAGCATTTTGCCCGGCGTGTTAACGATTCTGCGAGCTGCCGCCTTACTTTAATACAAAAAATAATGAAATGTCTTAAGATTTTATAATTACTAAACGAGTAACTAAATAATTAAATGAAATAAGCCAGCTCGCTGCCTTATTTCATTTATTTATCGACAACAACAAAAAAGGGTAAGGTTGAATTCAACGTGATTTGAACTCAAGTGCAAAGAGACAGAAAATATTACAAGGCAGCCTATTCCGAAGATCTAGTGACCCCCGCCAATTTACCAAATTTCGAGTTTTACAACGACTGGGGTAAGAAAACGGGTTGGTCGTGACTAGGACGCTTTTGATTATAAGTCTACTCAAACAAGACTTAACTGGGACTGTCCCGTAGTAAACTAGTGACTGTGCTGGAAATGTCGGCAGACGATGTTATCAATAAAATCTACAAACTTCTCTGAATAAATTTTACAGACAGACAACAACTAACGGTCTCCTCACACACTGTTATTTATGTATTTTTTAAATTTTTATTCTTCTCTGAAAGACGGACTGGAATTTGTTGTTGTTATTGTTCCTATTGTTGTTTAGCCAAGTCAAGCAAATTCCAACTGTAATCGTCATTTTTCCTTCTATTCTTTCTTTCTTCCTTTCTTTCATTCATTCTTTCTTTTTCGTTTTCTCTCCGCCCAGTTATAATGTCTCATCTGTGTTCCTCTTTTTGCCCGATTTATGGTTTGCTCTAGAACTGTGGTTCTCAACCAGGGTCCATACGACCCTTAGGGGTTCATATAAGGCTTTGTTGCTAAAATTTATGCATAAGTAAAATATAACCAATTTATTTGTGCAAGACAAAATATTTAAACTATTTTTTATACAATTCCTAATAATATTTAATTATAAAAAAATATAATGGTGTTTTTTTAAGCATGCAATGGTTATGAGATTCCATCCGAGTAATGTAGGAATCAAAGCGGTCCATAGGCAAAAAATGGTTAAGAATCACTGGCCTAAAGGCAGGGACTGTGCTCAAAGCCACCACAGGTCCTCTATGACAGTTTAGTGAAGATATCGTATTGATCTTCTTGGGCAACTCTTCGCAAATCAAATCAAAAGAATACATAAGAAGGGTGATTTCCTGGAAAAAAAGGATTGGGTGTAGTTGTTAAGGGGAGGCCCACGAGGCAAGCAGACAGACGCAATATGGATGACAAGGGGACTAGATGTGTGTCTGTGCCGAGTGGATAGAGGATAAAGTATAAAGATCCTTCTAAAGTCATATAGACTCATAGGGCCGGTTTCCGTGGGACGGGACGGGACGCCGGTCTGACAAAGGATTACTCATTTTTGCCAGCTGAGCGGACTGGAGCATGTGAAATGAAGTGTTGTGCTCATGAACAAAACGCGTCGCCTCGTCAAGGAATCGAAACCAGTCTAAAGTCCATGAGCACAGCACCCTGGCCACTAAGCTACCTGCCTCCACTGTCGGGTAGACCAGGGTATAAATGACACGTGACAGCCAGATTGGAAGAGGTACAGCCTACTATTGTAGCAGTAGACGAAAGCATCTCTGCCAGCTGCTGCTATGGTTCTTCGTGTTCTTTCAAAATGGAATGTGTAACATAAGAGAGATTTGGCTACTATTCGTGGCAAGTCGCACGATGCCATAAAAGTTCTCTTATTAGCTTGGTGATGTGTTGGCAGAGAAGAAAACTGATTTTGTGTTTTTTAACGTACTTTTACGTAAATATTATTATTGTTTTGTTTTTGTCTTGTTCCTTTTTCGTTTATAATTGCCTGTCTCACTCGACGAATGCATTTGTGCTTAAATCTGTCTATCAAAATTTCTGTATACCTATACGAATTGTTATTTAGCAATCTATATCTATGTATGGATGGACGTATGTACGTATTTATGTATGCAAGTATGTGTGTGTATGTGTGTGTATTTATTATTCATGTACAAAATGTTATTGACAGTGACTTCGAAGTCTCAGCCGGCTAAGATATCGTCGGGCGAATACTTAGCTAGCCCAAAATTCGAAGTCTCTATCAACAACATTCTTCTATAAGGACAATAAATTTGTACTCTACAAAAGTAGAGTAACCCATCAGACTAATGTAGAATTGTTTTTATAACAGAACGTAAAAGCAAACATTTAAGTAGGTATGTATATTATGTATGCATCTGTGTGTGTACGTATGTATGTATGTACGTATGTAATTATGTATATTATATATGTATGTATAATATGTATGTCTATTACGTATGTATGTATGTATGTATGTATGTATGTATGCATGTATGTATGTATGTGTGTGTATGCATGCATGTATGTATGTGTGTGTATGCAAGTATTTATGTATATATATGTGTATACATGTATGTATGTATGTATGTGTGTGTGCAAGTATGTATGTATATATGTGTATATGTTTGTATGTATATATGTATGTATGTACGTATGAATGCAAGTATGTATGTATGCATGTATGTACGTGCATATGTATGAATGCAAGTATGTATGTATGCATGTATGTATGTGTGTATGCATGCATATATGTATGTACGTACGTATGTATGAATGTAAGTATGTATGTATGCACACACAAACATGCACACACACGCGCACACACACCACACACACACACACTCACACACACACACACAATCAGCATGCCTTCTTCGTATCTGCAGCACGCGTATAACCTATGCGCGCACTCATGCACTCACACATTCATTCACGCTCATCCAGCTACGTCTACACTCCGTCTGTGTTAGGCGTGAATTGTAATAAATTGAACTATAATCAATCACTTGTCGTTAGAATCCTTCCTGTCATGGTGTAGTTAATAATTGATAGTTGCCACGTGACAGATGTGCTGTCGCAAACTTTTCAGTGGACCATGGAGGCTTTGAGACTATTTTCCATGAAACCAGAACAGTAAAAACCCTGGGTGACAGAGGGTAACCCTTCATAAGACGTTTGAGGATTTTTCATCTTCTTTAAGTACTGAAGATGATGGTGGCTTTAATGGTTGTGGTGGTGGCAGCGGCGGCTGGGGGGGGGGGGCAAGACGATGATGATGATGATTGTCACATAGGTACAAGGCGGGTAATTTTGTAGGAAGGGGTTAGTCCATTCAACCAGCCTCGGTACTTGAATGGGAGTTTATCGAACCTGGTGGAGTGAAAAGCAAAATTGATCTTGTTGAGATTTGAAATCAGAATATAAAGAACCACTTTCAATAAGGATGGTTTCTGGTTTAAGCACGGGGTCAACAACATTAAATGAAGGGGTTAGTCGATATCTGCGATCTTAGTACTTCACTGGTACTTTATTTTATCGACCCTCACTGGGATGAAAAGCAAAGTTGACCTCGACAGGATTTGAACTCTGAACATGAAGATACGGAACAATTATATTCACACATACAGAAAACGTTTTAAAGAGGTCACAAAAGCATGAGTATATACGAAGTTAAATAACAAAAGTGGCAGTGGGCCAAAGACTTAAATACAAAAGATTGGATTCAAATTTTGGTCCAAGGCCTGCAAGTTCGGTGGGAGGGATAAGTCGATTACATCAACGCCTGTGTTCAGCTGGTACTCATTTTATCGACCCCGAATAGATGAAAATGAAAATCGACCTTGGCGGAATTTGAACGTAAAGAAGAACAAAATGCTGCTAAGCATTTTGTGCGGCGTGCTAACGATTCTGCCAGCTCACCGCCTTTGCTTTATTACAAAACGTTGAGACGTGTTAGCATTTTATTAATTACTAAAAGTAATTAAATAAGTATATATAAACACATTAAAAGAATTATAAATATAAACACAAATTAAGTGCAATCCTTCTGTACACAGGTGAGAAACTACAGCTTGGGTTTGATAAATGCATCACATGGGCTCATCAACCTTCCATTCCCAGTATTCTTTGTCTTGATATTAGTAACCGTTAGTACCGAATGAGTCTGTGTATAACTCAAATGTCTAAGTGGGTTCAAAATCTTTTAAATGTGGTTTTCACCAACAGCTTATTTCCTATGTGCCCCACATAATCGGGGCTCTTCTCTTTGCAAATCTACACTTCGTCTAATGGTTATTGCAGGCCACTTAGATAGTCTCACAGTTGGACGTTGCTACACGAAGCACTGTGATCCCATACGTCTCTAGAAAAAGATGAACCCATCCGCACACGTTCTACTCGCCTTCCCTTCGAATCTACTTGACATTTTTAGTTTTTTTTCTCTCTTACTCATTCCACTGCCCTCCACAGTCTTCGACCCCTGTTTATTATCTAGCTCCTCATCGTCACAAGACGATGGGAGTAATGTTGTTTTTGGCTGGGGTGGACGAGGACTCGGTAATTCTTTTCTAGGACTAGGAGACGAGACGATATTTCCCGACACTCCCAGAGCATTGACTGGTGGTGCCAGGAGAACAGTAGCTTCTGTGATCAGATGCTGTTGTTGTTGCAGCTTTCCCTTCAGTTTTCATTTTCTTTTTCTTGAGTTCTTCCGCATAACAGCTGAGCTTTTTGTACTGGACCGCCAATCTCACCGCAACTTTGCTTTCTGCACTCAAGACTCAGTACTCTTCTGGAACGATCCTGTGACATTCGAAGGTAATTAAGGCTTGAATGTTTATGTGGACCCCTCCCGATCGCATGTTATTCCCAGTCACTTAAGTGTTCAATAATACTGATGATAGGGAAAGATCTACATTGAAATGGAATGATTTCGAAAAAAAGAAAGTGAAAGCATACACAGTACTCTTTTTACTCTTTTACTCTTTTACTTGTTTCAGTCATTTGACTGCGGCCATGCTGCAGCACCGCCTTTAGTCGAGCAAATCGACCCCGGGACTTATTCTTTGTAAGCCTAGTACTTATTCTATCGGTCTCTTTTTGCCGAACTGCTAAGATACGGGGACGTAAACACACCACCATCGGTGGTCAAGTGATGGGGACAAACACAGACACACAAATATATACACACACATACATATATATATATACATATATACGACGGGCTTCTTTCAGTTTCCATCTACCAAATCCACTCACAAGATTTTGGTCGGCCCGAGGCTATGGCAGAAGACACTTCCCCAAGGTGCCACGCAGTAGGACTGAACCCGGAACCATGTTGTTGGTAAGCAAGCTACTTACCACACAGCCACTCCTGCGCCTATATATGAAATAATATTCTTTCTAATATAAGCACAAGGTTTGAAATCTGGATGGGGGTAGCGGTAAAGTCGGTAACACCGACCCCAGTTCTTGACCGGTGAAAGACAAAGTAGACTTCGGCAGAATTTGAGCACAAAGACGGACGGAATGCCACTAAGCTTTTTGTCTGGCATTCTAAAGATTCTGCCAGCTTGCAACTTTCTTAATAAGAACAAAAGCAGTAATGATAATAATAATAATAATAATAATAATAATAATAATAATAATAATAATAATAATAATAATAATAATGGTGATGGTGATGATGATGATGATGATGATGATGATGATGATGATGATGATGATAATAATAATACTTATTTCTGATATAAGCACAAGATCAAAAGTTTTGGGAGGCGAAATTGTTGTCAGTTAAAGAGACCCTAATAATTTATTGGCTCGGGAAAGGTGATAAACGAACTCTATTCTGATGGGATTTGAACGCGAATGGGTGGTTGTGGAGACTGGGACAAATTAAATTACTACAATACATTTTGTTCAGTAGATGTTTTGTATTTGTTGTTGGTGATGGTGATGTTAATGGCGGTTGTGCTGGTTGTGTCTCAGCCCCATGCATCCCTATCAGCCTGATCTATGATTAAAAGTGATCATCACAGCAGTTTTTTTTTTTAAACATAGTGTACCACATTTATTTAATGTACCCAATTTTTAAACGGCAGAGAGTGGTTTGGGACATTTAGCTACTGTTTCTAGCAAATTCACTTATGGGATCGATCGTCTTTATCGCGGTTGAAGATTACAATACTGGCACTTCGTCGGTTAAGACGACGAGGATTCCAGTTGATCCGATTAATGGAACAGCCTACTCGTGAAATTAACGAGCAAGTGGCTGAGCATTCCACAGGAAAGCTTACCCCTAATGTAGTTCTCAGGGAGATTCAGCGTGACAGAGAATGTGACAAGACTGGCCCTTTTGAAATATAGATATAACTCATTTTTACCAGCTGAGCAGACTGGAGCCACGTGAAATAAAATGTCTTACTCGAGCATACAATGCGCCGCCGGGAATCGAAATCACGAGCTTACGATTGTAAGCCGAATACGCTAACCAGTAAGCCACGCACTTTCACAGCTTAGAATACTAAAACACAAAACAAATCAAATATTTCTGCGGCCAAAAGACTTTGAGAGTGAGAGATGTCAAAAGTTTCCTCCAATCGATAGGTGAGCGTATGACAAGGACATTAAATAGTGACAGGACAATAAATAGATCGTCTATCTACAGCGGATTGGATTCAAATGTCTCTTCTCGTACAATGACTTGATTGACCTTTTGGTTCATGTCATTAACGGAGACGAGGGAAATGATTTAGGATTAAGGATTTCTATATAACAACTATGGAACCAAGAAGCCTACCATAACATTCCTACCACATCTTCATGTGTAGGATTAGTCCTTTTGTCATCTCATCATCATTGTTACCATCGCATTCGTCACCATCAACGTCGACATCATCATGGCCGACATCATCGCCATCGTCATCATCATGATGATCATCATCGTCATCGTCATCATCATCGGTTAAAAGCATGATTAACTTAGGTATTTACTTTTGTCAGTTTGTGTTCTGTGTTCTGTGTTCCAGTCAGTCCCTCTGGAGTCGATATAAACGAAGTTGAATGTTGATTGCATGACAAAAACTAAAATCCCCGTAGAACTCTGCGTACAAACTCTGGCAGTATTCAACAAACGTCAATATGTGTTCTTAGTTCAATACCTACGGAGGCAAGATTTTCATTTTATCCATTAGATGAGGTGAAATCAATAAAATTAAATAGCAGCCAAGAACTAAAATTAACTAAATATTTGCAATAAAAGTTATTTGTATTATATTATATCATATTACACACACTCACACACACATACATACAACATACATACATACACACATACATACCTACATACAACATACATACATACACACATACATACACACATACATACCTACATACCTACATACATACATACCTACATACATACATACCTACATACCTATATACATACATACATACATACATACATACATACATACATACATACATACATACATACATACGTAACGTTTGTTTTTATGTTCCGTTATAAGAACGATTCTACATTAATCTGATGGGTTACTCTATGCTTTTATATTTTATTATTCTTATGGAAGAATGTTGTTGACAGAGACTTCGAAGTTTCGGTAGCAGGTGTCGTCGTCAGACTGCAGACTACCGGCAAAACAACAAAACAACCGTACGTCGCGTTACCTAAACCCTTTGATACGTCATTACCTCACCCTTCCCACACTTCTCCCTTACATTCAAAAATAACCTCGGACCATAATCTTCCCCTACCTAGCCACGTTGACAGACGCTGCGTTTGGATTCCAGAGAAATCTCGTCTATTACGCTACTGTTCATGCAGGTTATCTACCCGGGCCAACGCATGCAAAGTCACGAACTCGGACAGTTGAACAAGATTACCGCTATATCGTGTCCTGAGAACACTGAATATTCTCTTAACTTTTGATAATGACATATAGCTATACAGATAGATATACTGATTGATAGATATACAGAGATAGAAAAGCAGACAGACAGACAGATAGACTGACAGACAGATAAATAGACATAAATATATATACACACATGTATGTATGTATGTATAGATAGATAGATAGATAGATAGATAGATAGATAGATAGATAGATAGATAGATAGATAGATAGATAGATAGACAGACAGACAGACAAAAAGACAGACAGATAGATGGACGGACGGACAGACATACAGACAGATAGATAGATAGATAGATACATACATACATACATACATACATACATACATACATACATACATACATACATACATACATAGAGAGAGAGAGAGAGAAAGAGAGAGAGATTGATAGATAGATAGATAGATAGATAGATAGATAGATAGATAGATAGATAGATAGATAGATAGATAGATAGATAGATAGATATTCACAACAAAAGAACAAATTAAGAAAAAAGAAGAACACCACATAGAAACTTGTAACTCAACCCGGATACATCGATTCTCGTCCAATCACAGAACTTAAGAAACATCGAGCCAAATATTTAGCGATTAGGTGGGTGACCGCATGAAAAACCTATACACAGTAAATATATGCTTTATTCAATCAAGGCGGTGCCCAATCACGGCTGCAGAGGCGTGACTATGTGGTAAGAAGCTTGCTTCCCATCCACGTGGTTCCGGGTTCAGTCTTGCTGCATGTCACCTTGAGCGAGTTTCTTCTACTATATCCTCGACCATCCAGAGCCTTGTGAGTGGATTTGGTTGATGGAAACAGAAAGAAGCCCGTTGTACATATATGTGTGTGTGTGTGTGTGTGTGTGTGTGTGTGTGTGTGTGTGTGTGTGTGTGTGTGTGTGTGTGTGTGTGTGTGTGCGTGCGTTTATCGCCCCACCACTGCTAGACAACTGATGATGTGCTTATGTCTTTGTAACTTAGAGGTTCGGCAATAGAGTCGATAGAATAAGTATCAGGCTTTAAAAAACATACTAGGGTCAATTCATTCGACTAAAAATTCTTCAGGGCGGTACCCCAGCATGGCCGCAGTCTAATGACTGAAACAATTAAAAGGTGAAAGTAAAAAGCTATATATATATATATATATATATATATATATATTGTGTTAACAACAAACAAGATGAGGACAAATATCCATCAAATGTAAATAATGTAAATAATGTGCATATAATGTATGTTTATAATTATTATATATTATCTGATGCAAATATTTATAAAATATATTATATATCATTTAAAATATAACTCACCATACATATCGTATGTAGATAGATAGATAGATAGATAGATAGATAGATAGATAGATAGATAGATAGATAGATAGATAGATAGATAGTTAGATAGATAGATAGATATAGGTTTATATATATACTGTATTATATAATGTGTGTGTATATATATACTTTTGTGTGTTTGTGTGTATACTTTTGTGTGCGTGTGTGTGTGTGTGTGTGTGTATTGACTTGAAACTCACAGTAACTCCAGTATAATTCTTAAAAAGTGATTTTGCTACAGTATAGTCCCATGACAAGAAAATGTTAGTTGCCATCTGTAATCTTATTTTATTATCAATTGCATATAATGCATCCGTAACATGTACATAATTGATGTGTATCTGCATATAAAATTAATACTTTAAATATATGCTATGTAATATATATATATATATATATATATATATCACCGTGACCGACCAGGCTATCAGATGTTGCTACACATCGCTGGTCACAATGCGCTTTGCGTTGTTTTAGCCTTCAAATGAAGCGAGCAGGCCAACAGAAGAAAGAGTGAGAGAAAGTTGTGGCGAAAGAGTAGAGCAGGGATCGCCACCAACCCTTGCCTCGTGGAGCTTTAGGTGTTTTCGCTCAATAAACACTCACAACGCCAGGTCCGAGAATCGAAACCGCGGTCCTACGACCGCTACCCTAACCTCTATGCCATTTCGCCTCCATATATATATATATATATATATGTGCATACTAGATAGACAGACAGATAGATAGATATGTCTTTTCATTCTGGCGCATATTTATTTCACGCGCGCGCACTCACACACACATTATACATACATTGATCTATCGTTTTCACTACACCTGTAACTGTGTTATAATTTTCGTACCACATAAGACCACCACTACCGAAATTGTTTTTGGCACCTACACCTGGCAGGTTGTCTACATTTCTACCTCTTGCTTATTTTCTCTGGCATCGAAACTCGGAAAATGCCTGTGGAACCTTTTAAGCGTCTGTCATTGACTTGTTTCAGTCATTAGACTGCGGCCATGCGGGGGCACCGCCTTGTAGAGTTTTAGTTAAACAAATCGACCACAGGACCTATCGTTTTAAAGCCTGGTAGTTATCTTTATCTGTCTCTTCTGCCGAACTGGTAAGTTACGGGAACGTAAACATACCAACACCGGTTGTCAAGCGGTGTTGGGGCACAAACACAGACGCAAAATCATACACACCGACACAAACACACACACACACACACTCACACACACACACACACATATATACATACATATATTTATGTGTATATATACATATGTATGTGTCTCTGTGTATGTATGTATATATATATATATGTATATATAGATGTGTAATATATATATATATATATATATATATATATACTTTATTTTATAGAAGGAGCTTCTATAAATATATACACACATACATACATACATACATACATACATACATACATAAAAATATATATATATATATATATATATATATATTTGTATGTATGTATCTATGTATGTATGTATGTATGTGTGTATATATGTTTGTGTGTCTGTGTTTGTTCCCCCAACATCGCTTGACAACCGATGCTGACGCGTTTATGTCCCCGTAACTTAGCGGTTCGGCAAAAAAGCCCGATAGAATAGGCACTAGGCTTAGAAAGAATAAGTCCTGGGGGTCAATTTGCACGACTAAAGGCGGTGTTCCAGCATGGCCGCAGTAAAATGACTGAAACGAGTAAAAGAGTATACAACATGCATGACTTCACTGATATACAGAGTTACACAACTAGACGGACCGGACCATTCGAAAGTGAAGACTTAAGAAAATGTATGGAACGAGAATAGAATATATGTTCTGAATTCACATGTAAGTCGTCAATGCACGAATAAGACAGTGTGTGTGTGTGTATGTATGTATGTATGTATGTATGTATGTATGTATGTATGCATGTGTCTATGCATGTATGCATGTATATATGTATGTGTATATATATATATATATATATATATGTATGCATGTATATACATGTTATATATACATACATATATGTGTGTGTGTATGTATATATGTATGTATGTGTTTGTGTATGTGTGTATATATAAATATGACAAATTTGCCGCTTGCTCTAAAGATTAAAAAATGGTGAAAATTCTTAATCGATTTTCGACCTTTATTGGGATTTCATCAGACGTGTCTAAATCATTTGACCAGTCCTAGGTAAGCTAGTGCCCAATCTAGGTTGGTCCATCTTTGCATATATTGATGTTTAAATCTATGTCGATTGTGAATCAGCGAAACTATCCTTAAAAACGCTTCCAACCATGTCCATCTTTAAGTTAAAAAGCAGTAATGTGTGACTTTAGGGAATTTGAGTGCTATTTCTAGCAAATCAAGTAACAACATTGGGGTTTCTTCCTATGTATGTGTATATAACCTGTGTATAAGTATGTGCAGTTTAGTATCCTTTTTGCAAGAACCTCAAAGAGAAAAGGCA
>NW_021833987.1:20000-27500 GCF_006345805.1 Octopus sinensis | reverse complement strand
TCATTGATTTAGAAGAGACATGGACAACCTTCTTCGTCGTGAGGCAGGCTATATGAGACCGGACTCATCATCATGTAAGCCATGCTACTAGAAAAACAAGTGAAGATACTTTTTCGTTGGACGTGCCATTCAGGTTGCCCCATGATTGGTTTAGAAGTTTGATTCGCACTCATCAATTCACTAATATTATCAAAATGACTAAGGCGGCGAGCTGGCAGAATCGTTAGCACGCCGGGCGAAATGCGTAGCCGTATTTCGTCTGCCGCTACGTTCTGAGTTCAAATTCCGCCGAGGTCGACTTTGCCTTTCATCTTTTCGGGGTCGATAAATTGAGTACCATTTACATACTGAGGTCGATTTAATCTACAAGCCTCTCCCTAAAAATTTCGGTCCTTGTGCCTAGTGTAGAAAAGAATGTTATCAAAATGAGCAAGAAGGTGATCTGGCAGAATCGTTGGCACGCCGGGCGACATGCTTAGTGGCATTTCGTCTTTGCATGCTGAGTTTAAATTCCGCCGAGGTCGACTTTGTCTTTCATCCTTTAGGCGGTCGATAAAATAGTACCAATTGATCTCTGAAGTCGATCTAATCGATTTATACCTCCCACGAAATTGCTGGCCTTGTGCCAGAATTTGAAATCAATTTTATAAAGATAGACTCTAATGGTCTCTAAACCTCGAGAATAGAGGAGAGGGAAACTGAATGGAAATCCATTGAGTGGACTCTATCTGTCATCACAACGATTCTGCCCGTAAGTTACGTTAACGTAGAACTGCTTAATCTTTTTGACTCCGTGGTGCACTAGAGATCAAATATAAAAAAAACTGGCGAAGTTCGCATGGAAAGTTAACGCAGCATATTTTAAAATCAAACATTTAGGAGGAAAAAAAAAAAACACACAGAAAACCTATTGATCGCCTTGTTTTATTAATCAGACTTGTGTATAACAAAATATGAATAACACGTTTTCCAAGAAGATCAATCATCTTGTATAGATTTTCTAAAGCCTTAAATTATATTTTTAAAATTCCGCGGTGCACCGTTTGAAAGCTACTTCGTTAGGGGTACAAATGCTGTGTAATGCAAATGATTTTTATGTTGTGTGGTCGTGTGTAGCAAGTATAAGGTGTGGTTCTCTTATCTTTTATCTTTTACGTGATTCATTCATTTGACTGCAGCCACGCTGGGGCACCGCCTTGAAGATTTTCTAGTCGAATAAATCGACCCCAGTCCTTTATTTCTTTTTTAAACTTAGTACTTATTCTATCGATCCCTTTTGCTGAACCGCTATTGTTACGGAGGCCATAAACACACTAACGCTGGTCGTCAAGTGGTAGTGGGGGATGCAAACACACACACACACATGCATGCATGCATCCATCCAGCCATCCATCCATCCATATATATACATACATACATACATATATATATATATGTATATATATATAAATATATATATATATATATATATATATGTGTGTGTGTGTGTGTGTGTGTGTGTGTGTGTGTATGTATGTATGTATGTATATATAATATTAAGTATGTTATATATAGGGAGAATTCACAAAAAAAATTAAAAAACGAAGACTGGTGTAAACAGCAAACGGATGTATTAGTATAATGCTCGGGAAGTGAAAAAGTCTTTAACGTTTCGAGCTTACGCTCTTCTACAGAAAGGAACACAGAAAGCCGTAGAAGTGTAGGTAGAAACGACAAAAGGTAAAAGCAGAAAGTACAAAAAAAAGTTTAGAAAGTGTGTGTGTGTGTGTGTGTGTGTGTGTGTGTGTGTGTGTGTGTGTGTGGTGTGTGTGTGTGTGTGTGTGTGTGTATGTATGTATGTATATATAATATTAAGTATGTTATAAAAAAAGTATGGTCTATTTACGGAATACTCATAGAGAGCCAGTGCGATCCCCTCCTGTACCCATAAATTTCACTCTGAAAAACCTGTAAAATTAGATCTACTAAGTAATTAAATTAGAATAATGTTTGTAATTATAATTACGGCTCCCCAGTATGTGATCATTTGCATACTAGCTGTAAAATATTTTATTAGGAATTTTTTATTCTGCTTTATTAGTATAATGGCAGCTACCAAGGAGTACATCATCCTGATGATGAGACATTGCATTTATGGAGGTTTTAATTTTTAGCCCTGACCGGCAATGTACCCCTGAAACGGCCGTATATGGAAACACCAAACACTCCACCCACCCACCTATTTTCGGATCCTATTTTATTTATTGTTCTTAACCTTGATATCTTGCGTCACTTCTATCTCATATCCTAGATGTATAAGGAATTTTTAGACGATTTAGGTGGTTTGCCATTTTGAAGGTTGACGTTTTTATTCCTATATTTGTCATCCTCTCATTCGTTTTGCTCCTCCTATAACGCATAACTCTTTACATTTTATATGTATTATATGTATTTTTATATGCTTTTATATTTCTTCCATATTTTTATGTATGTTTGATTTTATTCTTTATACTCTTGGAGGATCTTTACGCCTGTGCATGCTTGATTTATGTTGATGTGTATAAATATTATATGATTCAATTACATTGATTGAATATCTTCATTTATGCGTTCGGGAATCTGTTTGACAGCGTATGATTTGCGTTTTCAATTACATCTACTCTGTATTATATATATATAAGGTAAAGGCTATTAGGCAACGTAATGTGGCTGTCCTGTAAGGGACGATGTTACTGTTGTTTTAGCCCCAAGAAACATCATTTCCAGCTGGCCATACGACACAGAATCTGTCCATATATTTTCGAACAGGGAGTTCAGCACTCCCACCTAGCGCAAAACAACATCTGTGAACTAGTTCCTGGGTTATTGCCCTTTATCAACACAGAGTAGCTGCTTGGCCAGATGGCGTTGCTGAAGTCCCCGTTCGAAATATATAGTTTGCAAAGTGACACACAGTCACTTATCTAAAAATAGAAATATAATTTTTTTTTAATTTCCCAAAGAGAGACATTCAGTAACAGTTCTTTAAAGTAAAGGCTATTTGCCAACATAATGAGGTTGATAAAGGACAATAGCCCAGAAACTAGTCAACAGATGTTGCTTTGTGCTAGATGGGAGTGCTAAGCTCACATTTCGAAAATAAGAAGACACAGATATTGCGTCGTACAGCCAGCTAGAAATGATGTTTCAAAAGTAACATCGTCCCTTACAGGACAGCCATATTATGTTGGCAAATAGTCTTTACTTTAAAGAACTGTTACTGAATGTCTCTCTTTGAGAGATTTTAAAATTATATATATATATGACAGGCTCCTTTTATTTTCCGCCTACCTAGTCACAAGGCCTTGGTCAACCCGAGGCCTCAGAAGAAGATTCTTGCTCCAAGGTGCTACGCAGTGGTTCATTTACGTTCATTAATAGTGAAACATTTAAGTTTTAATTGTAAGAAAATAAACACGGCTGCGTAGTAAGAAGCTTGCTTCCCAACCACACATGATTCTGGGTTCAGTCCTAGTGCGCAGCACCTTGGGGAATTGTCTTCTACGATAGCCTCGGGCCGACCAATGCCTTGCGAGTGGGTTTCGTTGATGGAAACTAAAAGAAGCCCGTGTGTGTGGTTTGGTATGTTTACGTTCCCATAACTTAGGGGTTCGGCAAAAGGATATCAGGCTTTACAAAACATAAGTACTGGGCTCGATTCGTTCTACTAAAATTCTACAAGACGGCGCTCCAGCATGGCCGGAGTCTTACTGAAACAAATAAAAGATAAAAGGCGTCTCCAGCAATTAATAGACGCAGTTCATGCATTAATGCTACGTATGGCTGTGTGTCACACCTGCCGCTTTCATTGTCCATATTGTTTAACGCCAGGTAAATTCTGAGCGGTTAGACGTTCTGTAATATTTTATCGTGCCAATCAGTTTCTCAGAATAAATTCACTCGATCTTCGTTATTTTATAAGCGGCATGGTCTGATTTGAGAGAAATATAGCTGCTATTTCTAACAAGTCAAGTGACCGTGTAAAGAAGTTTTCATTGGCTCGTGTTGTGTGTTTGATGGGGATTACATAAATAAATCACTGGTTAATAAAATTCATTCACATACGCTCGAATAACTGTGAGAAAACATAAGTGTAGATAAGAGAATTGCTAGGTAGTGTAAAGAACGAACGAATCAAAAGAAGGAATCAGATTTAAACAACAAACGAATGAAAATATAAACAAGAAACTAATCAAATATAGAGAAGGAATCAAATATAGAGAAATAAAATTATAGAAAACGTTTCTATAAAGAACAAACGAATTAAATATAAGAACGAAATTAAATATAGAGAATGAAAGAAAAAAATATCAAATACATAATTAAATGATGAATTAAATGCTAGAAAAAAATAACGAATCGATATGAAAGACCGAACCAAATATATAACGAAACGACGAATGAAATATATAAGGAAAGAATGAATGAAATGTTTAAGACCGAATCAATATCATGGAACAAGGAATCAAATATACAATGAGTGAATCAAAGAAAGAAGGGGTGAAATATAAAAGAAAAGAAAAAAATGCCGAGTCAGTACCATGAAAGAACGAACCATTGCTAAAGACTGGTTTCTTTTTTATTTATGTATTTATTTTGATTTACTAGTTTCAGCTCGAGAGCTGCGGCCATGCTAGGGCAATTTATTTTTCTTTTAATTTTATCGTACGTTTAGGTTCACATGTCACACAGGACCTCCAGTCAATGTGTTGGGGATAGTTAAGTGCAGTTTTGACTCGTAAGTTGTTGGACGGATGGTATAGCGCAGAGGAAGGCGGCGAGCTGGCAGAAACGTTAGCACGCCGGGCGAAATGCTAAGCGGTATTTCGTCTGTCGCTACGTTCTGAGTTCAAATTCCGCCGAGGTCAACTTTGCCTTTCATCTTTTCCGGGTCGATAAATTAAGTACCAGTTACACACTGGAGTCGATATAATCGACTTAATCCGTTTGTCTGTCCTTGTTTGTCCTCTCTGTGTTTAGCCCCTTGTGTGTAGTAAAGAAATAGGTATAGCGCAGAGGTTCTCAATGTAAGCGGTACCGACCCCAGCGGGGTCATGTCGAAGGGAGCGTTAGGCTTTTATAAGGGCGGTGAGATAACATTAACATAGTAAATTTTACCAACAGTAGTAATTATATTATACATGACAAAACTACTAATGATTAGTAAAATAAAATCAGGCACAGGGAAATCATTAACTTGGAATGTATAAAGTAACTTTACGACTTCTGTCTTTGTAAATTTTATATCATTTCACTGTTGAAAGCTTATACAACCCATTCTGTCTCTTTTTCTCCGATAAATGGGACAGCCCTGAAATGCTTCCTTTGTCTCCAACCCTACATCTCTACCCAACATGAACTCATTCAAATCTGCAGAACACACACACACACACATATATATATACACACACACACACACACACACACACACATACTCTGAGTTCAAATTTTGGCACACGGCCAGCAGTTTCGAGAGCGGGATGGGGGGGGGGGGGTTGTCAATAACATCGACCTCAGTATTCAACTGGTATTTACTTTTACCTATCTCTGAAAAGTTGAAAGGCAAAGTCGACCTCGGCGGAATTTGAACTCAGAGCGTAACGGCAGACGAAATACCTATTTCTTTACAACCCACAGGGGGCTAAACACAGAGAGGACAAACAAGGACAGACAAACGGATTAAGTCGATTATATCGACCCCAGTGCGAAACTGGTACTTCTTTAATCGACCCCGAAATGATGAAAAGCATAGTCGACATCGGCAGAATTTGAACTCAGAACGTAACAGCAGACGAAATACGGCTGCGCATTTCGCCCGGCGTGCTAACGTTTCAGCCAGCTCGCTGCCTTTTGTACGCACAAATATTAAACATAAATACATAAGCATACATGCATATACATACATATAATATATATACATACATACATATATATAATCACACACGCATACATAGCGGAAACCGCTTATTATTATTATCAAACGATTATTGTTATTAAAATTAATAGGAGTGAAGCTTATTATGTGTGCTTGAGTAACGATTTTTAATATGATATAGTCAGACATTCATACACACGCATGTGCGAATGTGTGTGTGTGTGTGTGTGTGTGTGTGTGTGTGTGTGTGTGTGTGTGTGTGTGTGTGTGTGTGTGTGTGTGTGTGTGTGTGTGCGTTTGACGGGATGTGTGTGTGAGCGTGAGGCTGAGCGTAGATTGAAAGGTTAATTTCATGCCATGCTAGTTTGGCCAGTTGTTTAACTTTTATATTAAGTTTGATTGAAAAGATTTCTTCATAGTCAAACCTACCATGACCATCACATCTAAATTTTATTTGTTTATTTATTTATTGACAAAATGTCTTTAAATCTAAACAACCTAATATAAACTTGTACATTTTGAAGATGGCAATTTATGATCTCAGGGAGATTTGGCTGCTGTGGAAATTGTTTTTAAAGAATAGATTGCGATGTGTGTGTGAGTGTGTGTGTGTGTGTGTGTGTGTGTGCACGCGTGCGTGCGCGAGTGTGCCCTACTATCGCTTGAAAATCGGTGTCAGTTTATTTACGTCTTTGTAACACTTGCGATTCGACTGAAAGATCGATAGAATAAGCTAGTAGGCTTAAATAAGTATCGGGGACGAATTGTTCCACTAAACCAGTGTTTCTCAACCGTTTATTTTACCTATGGACCCTCGACATCCGACTTCGATTGGAAAATGCTCCGCTTTCCAGCCTGCGTCTTTATATTCGTCGAGGAGGTTTACATAACGATCAATCTTTCGAGCCCGAGTGGCGTCCATGTTATCTTCATGAGGAACCATTAACCCGACTAGATTTACACTCTCTTTCACACCATATTATGATATCCGGCTTCTTCGTAACTGGGATGGGAAAGAATCCTTGATACCCTGGTAAATCCGCAGCCACCTTTCAATAGCCGTTCCACTTTTCATCGCTCACAGGAAGTTTGTTGTTCTTGAAAAGGATCCGCTGTCCTGAGCGCATGAAGTTAAGTAAATCTCCGGTTGGCTCTTTCAATGGTTTTTTGCCACTATTGATGAGAGCAATTTGGTTCTTTATAACATTAAAGATAACCTTAAGGACCAGGTTGTGTTTCCATGTGTGTCTATTCAATGCCAGTGAAAAGTTGGAAAGAATATGTTTTAGTGTTCCGACTTTTCCGCATCTGCATACATAATTTTCTGAGACGCTCCATCTTACTAGATTTGTAGGTGATGGCAAGACACCGTAGGATGAACGAATCAGAAGCCGTGATGTAGTCCACCTCTCTATCTCATTCCAACTTATTTTCTCTCAGCAACATGTTCCCCCCATTTCGTCATCTGTCCTTCTTGAGCACATTGGATCAAATGAAGTTCTCTTTGTTTCCCTTGCTAATAACAGATCTGCGTTCGCTCTACATCATGCTTGCAAACGGCCTGGACCGATCTACGCCAAATCCAAGTCCCTTCCGATGAATCTGTG
>NW_021833987.1:7500-15000 GCF_006345805.1 Octopus sinensis | reverse complement strand
GATGATGATCAGCATCGCCATTATTGTCGTTACCGTCACCCCACCGCACCACCGCCACCACAAATGAAAAGGACGAAAACAAAGATGACACATTGACGTGATATATTTAATTGATGGCAGACAATCAGGAAACGGACGACAACGACGACGACGGTGAACAAACGTCAAATAACATACAACCTATTACGTACACTTACGTATTGCACAACACACACAGACATACTACACAATGCAAAATACGAATGCACATAAGCATACACACGCGCATGCACACCAACACACACTCTCACACATGCATGCACCGTATACTTCATAAGCGACTCAATGAGGAAAAAAACTGCAGTTAAACTGTTTGAAACAGCAGTCACATCTCCCTCAAGTCATACCCTGCCGTCTCACAAACAAGGAAAGAATGAATTGGGTTCGCATGTTTATGGTTAAGGACATAACGTTAAAAACAAAATTAAGAGGAGCAATTCACGCTCAACATACTAGAAACAGCAGCTTAAATCTCCCTCAGATCACAACTTCTATACAAGTTTAAGGAAAATGGCACAATAGTCGGAGATCCATTGCTCGAGAAATATACAAGAAAGGATAGTCACACTGGAATTTCTCAGATAGTAGGTCTGCCTTTTGTCGTTTACTTGTTTTGGTCAGTTGACTGTGGCCTTGCTGGAGCACCACCTTCAAGGATTTTAGTCGAACAAATCGACCCCAGGACTACTTTTCTTTTTTTTTTTTTAAGCCAAGTATTTATTGGCCGAACCGCTACGGGAAAGTAAACGAACCAACGCTGTTGTCATGCGATGGTGGACACAAACACACACACAAGTACACACACACCACACACACACACACACACACACCACACACACACACCACACATATATATATATATATATATATATATATATATATATATACATATATATATACATATATATATAAACACACGCACACACACACACATAATATATATAATATATATATATATATATACACACACACACAAGCACTCACATGATGGGCTTCTTTCAGTTTCCTTCTGCTAAATCCACTCGCAAGGTTTTAGTCGGCCCGGGGCTATAGTAGAAGACACTTGTCCAACATACCACTCAATGGGACTGAACCTGGAATCATATGGTTGTGAAGCAAGCTTCTTACCACACAGCACACGCCTGTTTTTGTTTTTTTTTGTGTGGGGGGAGCTTTTTTGCTTTTTAATATTTTTTTACTTTGATCATTTTCGTTGTATTGTTTATTGTTTTGTCTTCCCGAGCTGACACGAAGCTAAACAACTGTCATTTGTTTCCCTTATCGTCCATTTTTGGTTGGATGTTTATTTGAATGTTGGATTTTTGGCCAAATACTTTTCATCCAGATCGTTGTGTTTGTTAAGCTACCAGCCACTCCAGGAGAAAATAAATCACTTAGCTAATACCATATTTTACTGTATTTTGCAGTAATTGTCTGTGGAGGGGAGATGTTGCGGAGGCAAGGAAATGTCTAGCACTGCACGTGCACAGCTTATACGCCGAGGAAAATACACATCCACACACACACACACACACACACACGCACACACATTGGGTTGGGAAAGACAAACACAGACACAAAGACACACACATAAAAACAGACACGCAAACACGCGCACGCGAACCACATACCCACTCAAACACCGCACACATACACACACACGTACATACGTGTGTTACTCGCTGCGTTTCCATACATACATACATACATACATATACATACATACATACATACATCATACATACATACATACATACATACATACATACATACATACATACATACATACATACGCAAGCATACACATATACGTATAACAAGCATGGACGTACATACATATGGGCAAAGTATGGCTCAACTTGGGATCTTGAGAAGAGAACGCTGAACCTTAATTCATATGCTACAAATGGGCACAATATCTGGCACAATAAAAATCTGCAAGACCTTCTTAAGATTTAAAGGATGATGAACGAATCAAGATGCTTTCCTCCACAACCTTGGTACCAAGTAACAAGCTGATCAAAATTTACTCTAAATTAAAAAGAGAACCAAGAACATACGTACATAGATACATACGTATGTACATATATACATACGTACATACATGCATACATACTCAACAAACGTCTTTGTGTGAAGATGAAAGACAACTAAGTCCTCTTATTTACAAGTGATTCGTTCATTTATCTTTTTATACGAAGATAAAATTGTTTTGTTTATGTTATGCTAAAGAAGATTACTAAGCAACACTCTTATTAATCAAAGATACGCTTACACACGCTCATACACGCACACATGCATATATGAAGGAACTGGATAAACGGACAGGTAAAGAGATATGTTTACGTGCGCACATATAATTATACATACATGCACGCAAGCCGTCGTCAACATCTATAGAAACATACGAGCGAACCAAATATAGGGATATGTTCAGGAAAATATGTCACATCATATTTACACTCTATGGTGTGATGCAAGCATATATACTTAATTGTGCATACATACATACAAACATACATACATACATGCATACATACATACATACATACATACATACATACATACATACATACATACATACATACATACATACACATACATAAATGCATGCAGGCATATAATTGCTTTATCTTGTCAGATGAAAGCCATTTGATGAGACATGTGTATATCATTCGATTATCGTGACATACGCCTGTACGACACGTGTGTCACTCGCTGCGTTTCCTTAGTTAAATATCCGGTATTAAGCAAGAGCAAGATGACCAGTAAAAATTTATATCAGAACATATCGCCTAGACTTTTCCAGTTAAAGAACCCCCCCCCCCTAGTCAGGCAGAAGGGGTTTGTTTTGAGCGTTTTCGTTCTCCACGTGGTTTCACTGAGTGCCCAAATACAACCCAGCTTATTTTTTCCCACGCGAGCATTTATCTCTCCATGAGATGAATTACCCGTGCCTGACACCAACCTTATATTCGTCTCTGCACTAAACGCTATGATTGCGGTTTGAGGAGGGTGATTTTGAGATTACCATCATCCATATTCTGTTATGCGCTTTGATGGGTCTTCTTTTATCCTGCTGAGTTCCTGACAACCCTTCTCATCTGGTTTAATCGCTGATAACCCGATTATGCACTGAGTTAACATTACCTGTACGTGTAACCCAGTGCTTACATATTACACATTGATGATCACAAGCGAGAGGTCATCAAGTACACAGGCGACAACGCATTTAACCCGGCGTGGTAACGATTCTGTCAGCTTGCTACCTTATCTGTATGTATTGTTGATAATTAAAAGTATTGATAAGAATTTTCTAATTTGGGCACATGACCAAAAGTTTTGAGGGGCGGAGTAAATCGATGGTAACAGCCACAGTTCTTGACTGTTCCATTTTTTATCGATCTCTGGAAGACAGAAGTCAAAGTTGACCGACCTGAGTTGAAATTCAGAACGTAAAGAGCCGAAGAAACTCCGCTATGAACTTTATCCCACGCTCTAACGATTCTCACACAACCTAGAGCCACAACCCTATATATGATCCATAAAATGTCCTTTCGGTTGCCAGAAATAACAGCTACATCACCTTTAAATTACGCGCAACTGTTTTAGAGAAGAATACGTTGGATATTGTGTTCCAAGATTCCTTGCACAGAGTGGGGGAAAGAGAAAACAGTCACGACTTGAATGCCTTTCACTGGGTCTGCTCATTGAGAACTGTCCTGGGACTAAAGAGCAACAACAACAACAACAATACACGAGCTAATGGCTGATCTTCTTATCTGGTAACTCGACCAGCTGGAAACAGATGTCAAATCTCCTCTCAAATCACAGATTCTAAATGACTGAAATCAGTCAAATGAATTAAAGAATGTATTCTTTTGTTCATTTTACTGAAATGGATTTTTGGATTGACCTTATTGCAATTTCTCAAAGTTTTTGATTACAGGCTGGTGGCAACTTGATACTCTATTGAATTTTTATAATGGCCAACAGGAATCCCTGCTGTTTGCCTTCTTACTTTCCGTGTGATTTGAAACCGGAATTTCGCTAACTTGAGTCACACAATGAACTCGACATTCAGATTACCCAGGCTAGTTGTGACACCTAACACTCTGTCCCGCCTTAAAGGTTATTCCTTGAGCAATGTGTAGGAGAGGAGTGTATGTTTCTGAGTATGAGTGTGTATAAGAGCGTTTTTGTGTGAGTGTGAATTTACATTTGTATGAACACGTATGTATCTATTATTATCTGTACGTGAGTGTATGTGTGTGTATGAATGCGTTTTTGTTAGTGTGCAAGAAAGTTCATACGATCGAGTGTTTCTATGTTAATAAATGTGTATGTGTGTGTGTTAATATACGAATGTGCTTGGAAATTTGCTTGAGTATGTATGCGTATTCTTTTATATGTGTGTGTGTGGTGGAGTGCGCGCATATATACACAAACATTTTGAGGTTGTTTAGTCAGAGAAACATTCCCACCACTTATGTGAACTCTGAAGATTAAGTCAGCATGGGTGCTGCAACGGGATCATTTAACATGCTAGACATAGCAGCCAAATATTCATTAAACCACACTCAGCTGTCCTAAAGAGAGAAGAGGAAGGACACATTGGATACAACTATACTTATACTGGGAATATTTGGCTGTTATTACTAGCCGCTCGAGCGACCATGAAGTGGTTTTTTTCTCTGGTTTTATGAAGACACTGGTTGTAGAAAACATTTGTCTCTATAATATGGCCATTAACAGGATTTTCAAATTGCCAGAAAGAGCAAGTAACAGGGGTTATATATAATACACTAACAGCCATGGATCCCCAACCACCGGGCGGCGGATCATGTAGTACCGGGCCGCACAGAAAGCATACATTTTAAAATATTATTTCTATTTTATTGACTGTCCCAGTCAACGTGGCATGTTTGCATTGTGTATGTATTATATATACACATAACAAGCATGGCGGAGGTCAGATTGGTTGAAAACACCTAACAAAAAAACCTAACATATTAGCAATTGTATTTAGTGAAATTAGCTTTCAGCGTACAAACAAACTTGGTTTGTATAATTATGTAGATAATTAAATTATATGTATTGTTTTGTTATGCGCCTGACTCCCCCGATCCGTGAAAAGAACCGTCTTGCATAAAACCGGTCCGTAGTGCAGAAAAAGGTTGCTGACCGCTGCCATATTCAACCAATATTTCAGCCAACGAAGCAACCATCATTCGGACTTACGAAAAAAAATGGCAGCCAAACTTCCCCTCAAATCTCACCCTACCACCTTAAAAAACGAGGATGATGAAGGTGGTGGCGATGGAGGTGATAATGATGATGGTGGTGGTGATGATGATTACAATGATGATGATATTAATGACTATGTTTATTACCATACTGTCGGCGGCCATGATGATGTAACGCGGCCAAAATATTGTGTGAAATCTTATAAATAGAAAACTTGTTCAGAAAATAAATCTCCTTTTTGGCACTGAAAGTTGTATTGGTTGTATGAGGTGGTGTTGGTGGGGGTTGTAGTTGTGGTGGTGGGGGTAGGTTTTCGGGGTGATGAGGATTAATGGCAGTGGTGGTAGTTTTGGTGGAGGTTGTGTCAATAATGAGAGTTGATAACGATGACAGCATTAACAGTGAGATAGGGGTTATGATGGTGATAGTAGTAGTAGTAGTAGTAGTAGTAGTAGTAGTAGTAGTAGTAGCAGCAGCAGCAGCAGCAGCAGCAGCAGAAATAGTTGTAGTAGTACGTTAGATGGTGGTGTGAAGAATATTGATGGTGAGGTAGTATTGAATGTGTGTGAAGTGGTTTATGTTGCTTCAATATCAATGCTGTTGCTAGTTTAGCCCCAGGTCCATCCTCATTGAGTAGACAAACATACATTTAAAACCTTATGTCCATCCGCACCTTTTTTTAAGCCAGTTGGGTATGATTTGAGAGCATTTGGCTGCTACTTCTAGCAGATTGAACCACTATTTAAAGGTCCCTTGGCGGCCCTTGTTAATAATGAAGAAAATGACAACGTTATTGATGACGGTCATAATGAATGAATATTGGGACTGGCCAGTGTTAGAGATTAGCTTCAATGAGAATAGCATAGGTTTATGACGACGACGGCGGCGGTGGTGGTGGTGGTGGTGGTGGTGGTGGTGACGATGACAATGATGATGATGACGTTGTGCGCCAGAACTGATGATACTGATGTAAATCGATAAATCCTATAGGTTACAGTGATACTAAGTGTATATTGGTGAATTTGGCAAAGAATTTGATTACAACCATTTTCCCTCGGGTATTAGTTTCAGGTGAGTAATGATAAATAGCCAAGACACCCGTCATCAATTTTCACCTGTCGCCAGCTTTTCGTTTTTCTACTCCTCATATTCATGTAATGTGTATGGATATAGTGGGGGGAGAAATATACTAAGACAAGAGCGCAAATCCTTAGTCTGTCTGTCTGTCTGATTGTCTGTCAACCCGTTAAGTTTTCTGTGTATCTTTAAGCTGCCGTTTGACGGTCTGTCAAACACGAGAAGGACTATCATTTTGGTTATTTATGAAACTCTAGAATTATCTATCAAACATTAAGATTACCTATCAAATTTTAAGATAATTTGTAGGATTTTTGTTATCTATCTCTGTGTGATATCTGCACTTGTAGGGTGCCTCACACATTTCTATACAATGTATAGAAAGGAATAAAACGGCAGGAACACGAATAGCTGAACAAATAACAATAATAGTTTGTTATTTTCACAGAAGGAGATACTTCATCGCTGTTCATCGGTAGCGTGAACGCCAGGGTTAGGAAAGCAGCAGAGTCGGATTAAACCACCATGGTTAGAACAGTCTTCATCGGCCGCCGAGTCTGGTTCGCCCCTTCGCTCGGAGCCTTGTCGGGACACGTCTTAATTCATCGACCGCCCAAGAGCCAAGAGGCTTGGAATAGCGGGAAGGGCTAACTGCTCCTGATTACTGCGCATGCGCATCAGGGAACTTCCGGCAGGCCTACAGGAAGACACCAAACATTGCACATGCGCAGATGGATATCACAAAATGGCGTCTAAAACCTAGCGTCACTACATATCCATCAAACAAATATTAAGATTGTGCGTCAAACATCATGATTATTCACCAAATAATAAGATTATCCATAAAATATTTAGAGTTCCCATCGAACATTAGGATTATTCATCAAATATTAAGATTATCTATCGAACACTAGGATTATCTGTCAGTCATTAGGGTTGTCCACCAAATACTGGGAATTATCAGACAAAAACTGTTATTTATCAATTGTTATCACTTAACACTACTGTTATTAATCAAACACCAGAATTATCTATCAAACACGTGGTGTCTATCCAACAGTTGAGGTATCTCTTAAGATTAAGATTAGCTATCGGCGTGTCTTTTCAAACAGAACTTGTCCTAGATACACAATGTCT
>NW_021833986.1:50000-52051 GCF_006345805.1 Octopus sinensis | reverse complement strand
ATTATTGCAAAAAAATCTAAGTACACACATAGATACACTTCACAAGTAATATCAGTATATGTTCAAAATCAAAATGATTTGACTACATCATATATTTTCAATTTATTCTGTCAGTAAATGTGGACATTTTTTATGTATCCTGCATTTTACACTACAAGTTTTAAATCAGCTGCAATTGATGCTGGATGAATTTCTTTAGCTAATAGCATCTCGTAAAATAGTCTGCCCTAAGAATATTTGAATGACAAGCGATCAATATTGCTACATTTATTTCTAGAATTGTTACTTTGGCATTGGAAAAATGCTTTGATAGTTTGTTGCAGATTTATCTATATTACAAATCTGTTTTATATATATAGGTCAAATGCATCCTTCGTTTAATCAGTTTTTGTATTCCTGTTTCAAAATTGTATACTGCGTATAAAGCTTTGTTATAGCCACGTTTTATATTGTTACCCTATTTGAGATCCGGGATTATTTATAGATAATACTTATATCTATAGATAATCCCTATATACAAGGGATTCTCTACAGGGTGATTGAAAAGTAATTCCTTATTTTAAAATACTTTTAAACAATTTATTATTTGTAATTTTAGCCATAAAGTTTATATGAGAGGAAAGATTTTAGTATGAGGTTTGAGAACAAATTACAATTAATAAATAATTGTTTAGTAATTTAGAATCGGGAGTTACTTTGCAATTACTCACCATGTAAGAAATAGCAATGAATCCATCATTAAATGTTTTCATCCGAATCTCTCACCGACAATTAGTGAGAACTAAAATAATTAGATAAATCCCGGTTGCTTTTAAGAGATGAATTTAACTGGAACTAAATCAATACATCAACAAATACAGCAACAATAGTATTCCTGAAACCAGTAGCTGTTTCAATCTAATATCAAACAGTTCTACCAGCAGTCCCTGTCTGTCAAATATCCGACGATCGTTTCAATCATTCAACAACATGAAAATATAGTTTCAGTATATTAGGTATAATTATCAAATTACTCTACTTATCTTTTATTATATTATTACATTCAATTTATGAAGAAAATATTTGAAAATAAATTGTTCAAGTCTAATTATTTCTTGAATATTTTCTCTTTTCCAAACTTGATACAATTAGTAACGCTTTAGCAGTTTTAGTAGTACAAGCAACACTGAATTATCATTAATAGCGGGAATTGAATGGGAAATAAAATGTGGCGTCTCGTACCATCGGATCTTTTCAATTTGCTCATTACATATCTAAACAGTACTAGTAAATTATTATATTAAAAAACTGCTTAGTATAGAAATTTCTGGAGCATTTACAATAAAGTAGGGAAATTTCATATAAGGGAAATTTCATATAATTTTTTTACAAATTCGTGTCCTTTACCTAAAAGGCAATCACGAATATGAAATTTTTATATAAAGTCGAGCTGTTGCAGGTTTTATAATGTGAAAGTGAAATGAAGGCCAGATAGAAAGATGGGCTGAGTAAGATATAAAAAAAAGGCAGTGTGATCTTCTAACAGAGTCTTTATATATATTTCTTTATTGCCCACAAGGGGCTAAACATAGAGGGGACGAACAAGGACAGGCAAACGGATTAAGTCGATTACATCGACCACCTCAGTGCAAAACCGGTACTTTATTTATCGACCCGAAAGGATGAAAGGTAAAGTCGACCTCGGCGGAATTTGAACTCAGAACGTAACGACAGACGAAATACCGCTAAGCATTTCGCCCGGCGTGCTAACGAGTCTGCCAGCACGCCGCCAGAGTCTTTATATACAGTAGTATAAAAATTTTCGCACATGACTCTAAGATTCTGAAGGTTGTCGAGAGGATGGGAGACCGGAAAAATCTTCAGTCGGACCTAGTTGCTATTATCCAATGATCGCAGAAACACAGCATGCAACTGAACGAGAACAAGCTTGAGTTAATCCACTTTGGTAAAGAGGGCTGCACTTAAGCAACCATATATTCATCCTTCAGGTGAATACCTCACGGCTTCAAACACCGCTGGGGACCTCGGTGTGACTGTCGACGATAACTTAA
>NW_021833986.1:42500-45000 GCF_006345805.1 Octopus sinensis | reverse complement strand
TGTTGTTAAAGTTAGAATTATAGTTGTGGTGGAGGTGCAATGACCCAGTGGTTAGCGCAGCGGATTCGCGGTCGTAGGATCGCGGCTTCGATTCCCAGACCAGACATTGTGAGTGTTTATTGAGCGAAAACACCTAATGCCCCACGAGGCTCCGGCAGGGGATGGTGGTGAACCCTGCTGTACTCTTTAACCACAACTTTCTCCCACTCTTTCTTCCTGTTTTTCAAAGAGCCAGCCTTGTCACTCTCTGTGTCACGCTGAATTTCCCCGAGAACTACGTTAAGGGTACACGTGTTTGTGGAGTGCTCAGCCACTTGCACGTTAATAAATGAGCTGCGACTTCACTGGTGCCAAGTTGTATCGGCCCCTTTGCCCTTCCCTTGGATACCATCGGTGGTGTGGAGATGGGAGGTTGGTATGCGTGGGCGACTGCTGGTCTTCCATAAACAGCCTTACCGAAACTTGTACCTTGGAGGGTAACTTTCTAGGTGCAATCCCATGATTATTCATGACCGAAAGGGGTCACAACACAACATTTCTGTGATTGTATAATTTCAATACATAGAGTTTGTTCCTCCCCGAGCCATGCCTGGCTCATAAGCGCTGGTTTCACTGTTTCCCCACCTGGACAGGACGCCGGTCCGTCGCAGGTGAGCTGCAAGATGCTGGAGGATTGAGTGAGAGAAAGTTGTGGCGAAAGAGTAAGCAGAAATTCACCATTATCTTCTGCCGGAGCAGCGTGGAGCTTAAGTGTTTTGCTCATAAACACACACATCGCCTGGTCTGAGATTCGAACCCGCGATCCCTCGACCGCAAGTTTGCTGCTCTAACCACTAGGACATGAGCCTCCACTAATACATAGAGCAACATTCGTAAATATAACTTTGATTATCTACTCAAAGAACGAATTTGTCAATTTCTTCAAATTCCAGCAAAACAAATATTCTTTGCAAGATATGGATATTTGTGTCAGTAGCTAAAGCACTTCTTACATAAAAGATACAAGCTTTTGTTCAAATACGATGTTAATATCTGTAGTAAATAATTTTCTATTCAAGTGCTTTTATAACTTTGGTATCTTTGAAAAAAAACTTGTATAACATGACATGGCCCCACCCATTTGATTATCGATCGTCAGCGTTTGTTAGTTTCAAAGGTGCGATGGATGTAATAGCATTGAAATCAAAACTTACTTGCGGAGACAGCGATTAAATATCGTCCGAGGAGATACGTATGGATCTTGTTATACCGGTAAGTCGTCAGCAATTTAATTTTGATTTAAATCCTATATATATACGTAGATCTATATGTCTAGAAACATTGTAGCGATCATTAAAAAGCTGCCTACCGTACTTACTCTTCATTTTGGCTGGTTTCTCTTTACTTTATATTATATATTATATATATATATATAATATATATATATATATATATATATATTATATATATATGTAAAAACAAGTCAAAATAGAAAATGCTAAAATAATTTTATAAAGAACATTTAAGAACCGGTTTCGGTCATTTTGAGACCTTTTCAACTGTAACGATTAAATAATTAAATTTAGAAAAATTAAAAGAAAAGTTTTTTTAAAGGAATATTTGTAGAGTGTTCAAATATAAGTGGCATTCTGGCATATATATATATATATATATATATATATATATATATATGTCTGTGTATGTGTGTATATATATCTGTGTGTGTGGAGAGAGAGAACGAGAGTGAGTGAGATAAATATAAATTGATTGATTCATTGATATATAAGTTTTTATTCTATTCCAGTTCTATTAGCAATAGTAACAATCCTGCCTTCAAATAGTAAGAATCCCCCTTCAAACACCTGAGCTTATTTCTTGCATATGTTTATTAGGTTTCTGTATTTCCCCTTGATAATGTGTTGTAACGTAATTTGTTGCGTTCAGTAAATAATATAATCAGACAACAGTAAAATTAATGTAACGAACTAACAAATGTCTTTACGAAACACCGATCAAAATTCCTTCCCTTTCTAGGTATTTGATTTGTAGATAGGTGTCAGACAGATCGAGTTTTGAAAATATTTTTCCTTCGTTTAATTTTGTAAAAATATCATCTGGGGTCGGTAGTGCATAATGGTTCATTTCAAAACAGTCATTTACACCGGTTCAAAAATCGGCACAGAAAGTAATTTTGTCATCATTTTTTTCTACAGAGAGTCGGAGCTGCCCATTTCTTGTAATCCACTTATTCAATGATTCTGTTTTTCTTTTCCTATCTGTCTAACTCATCGTTCACTTATATTATTGCCGCAAAAGGGACTTACATATTAGACTTGAACACAGGTTTAACGTTATGACCGAATTCAAATTACGCCTTAGTGAACAGACCTATTTTGTCCGAGATTGCTTGCAGAAACATTTTTAAAAACATTTTCCTCTTTAACTCTTCAGACGAATAATTTTTTGAGGGAGAACAATTTTCATTTTTGCAATAGAAATTTTACGGGAAGTTCCCATAAAT
>NW_021833986.1:10000-35000 GCF_006345805.1 Octopus sinensis | reverse complement strand
ACAAAAATGTCGTTTTAAATCGTATTATACATGCATACACACGCACACACACACACACACACACACACACATATATATATCGGACTCAAGGTCGTAGATCGCGGTTTCGATTCCCAGACCGGGCGTTGTGAGTTTTTATTGAGCGAAAACACATAAAGCTCCACCAGGCTCCAGCAGGGGGTGGTGGTGACGATCCCGGCTGTAATCTTTCGCCGAAACTCTTTCTCACTTTTTCTTCTGTTGGCTTGCTCTCTTAAATAGCGGGGTGGCGTCATATGAAGGTTAAAACATTGCGAAGCGCAATGTGTACCGGCGATGTGTAGCAACATCTGATAGCCTGGTCGGTCACGTGATCATGTGATATATATATGTATATATATATATATGTATATATATATATGTATATATATATATATATATATATGAGCTTAAAGGGATATATTATCTTGGCAGGTCCCGTATTTTCTCCCGAAACGGTTTCATACCCCGGCTATCCCCAGTACTCGAGCTAACAATGGGTTTTTAGGTCTTGGTACCTTCCCCTTTTGGGTAATTCTGTGTGTCTTGTTCAGAACTGAATATCTTCCATAGAGTAATTAATAATGTTAAGGAGAATGGAGATTTTTCACATCCATAATTTATATTTAACGTAATCTCCGGAACTCCTCTGTGTTTCAACTGCAGAGACTGTACACTGTTGGATATGTAATCTTGCACCATGCTCGGTACAGCTTCCTCAGGACCCTTTATTCTATACTGTTTCGAATCAAACTGAATGAATAAAGTGTCCCTTGTTGTTGTTCAGTGGTGGTAGAAGTATTACTATAAATAGTCGTTGGACGATTGACGTAGAATTTACCTCTACTATCGTAGTAGGTGAAGCGAAATATCGGCCTAAAAATAGGTCATGATTGGATTAAATGCTTATGTAGATTTATTGTTAATTTTCATAGTTTATTGTACCACCTGTAGCATAGGGTATATAATTAAAGAACAGGTGTTTTATAGCGCTTCATTTATTTTTAGAGTCTTGGTTCCTGAATTATTATCATAATTATTAACAAGGCTGCGAGCTGGCAGAAACGTTAGCACGCCGGGCGAAATGCGTAGCCGTATTTCGTCTGCCGTTACGTTCTGAGTTCAAATTCTGCCGACGTCTACTTTGACATTCATCCTTTCGGGGTCAATTAAATAAGTATCAGTTACGCACTGGGTCGATGTGATCGACTTAATACGTGTGTCTGTCCTTGTTTTTCCTCTCTGTATTTAGCCCCTTGTGGGTAGTAAAGAAATAGGTATTTCGTCTGCTGCTACGTTCTGAGTTCAAATTCCGTCGAGGTCGACTTTGCCTTCCGAAGTCGATTAAATAAGTACCAGTTACGCACTGGGATCAATATAATCGACTTGATCCGTTTGTCTCTCATTGTTTGTCCCCTCTGTGTTTAGCTCCTTGTGGGTAATAAAGAAATAGGTATTTCGTCTGCCGTTACGTTCTGCGTTCAAATTCCGTCGAGGTCGACTTTGCTTTCATCTTAATGGGGTTGATGAAATAAATACCAGTTACACACTGGGGTCGATGAAATTGACTATCCCCTCCCCCAAATTGCAGGCGCTGTGCCTATAGTAGAAATGGTTATCACAATTATTAGTATTATATTTTAGCGTTGTGTTAACTTAAATTGTTTAAATGTGAAGACATTTCGGTCGTCGTTTCTACTTTGTGTTTATTCGTGTGAAATATCTTCACACAAGAACACACACACACACAAACACACACACACACACATAGTCGCACATAAACATACGAGCGCACACGCATACGTATGCTATCGCTGTTGCGAGAAGGCAGGGAACTGGTAGCACTGTTAACATGTCGAACAATAAATATGGCGGCATTCTTCCCATTTCTACGATCTGAATCTCAAGTTTTGCCTCTAATTATTTTGGGGTCGATAAAGTAAGTAGCAGTTTTACAATGCAGTCGATGTAAATTACTTAACACCTCTCCCGAATTTATTTGCTTTCTGCCAAATTTCGAAACAACTTTTATTACGTATAAGAAATATCTTTACCGGAGCAGTGGTAAGAACGCGCAATTACTAGAACGATTTGAAAAGATAGAAATAGAATATGCAGCTAGAAGAAAATGAAAGTTAGAAAGCAGTGGTTAAAGTGGAAATGGATCGAAATTACAGATTTTTCAATGATGAGGAGGAAGAGGAGAATGATGAGGAGGGGGAAGTGTAGATTAGTAAAATACATAGCTACGACGTTTGTAGTGAAAGTGTAGACAGCGAGACACATAAAATATAAGGAACCGCGTAGATGGACATCAAATCAATGCACAAACTTTCTTATATATTCATTTATATATACATTATAATATACATCATAGAAAATCATAAGCTCACACACACACACATCCATACACTTAGTATATATATACTCATCATAAAATCCATCTGTTTAATGTTATATAGATATATACATATACATAAATATACATGTATATACATACATACATACACACACATATATGTATATATATGTGTGTGTATTTATATATATATATTCATATATAGTGAAACAGGAAAATACATAAAACAAATGTGTATATTAATATATAACTAAATATATACATGTATATATATATATATATAACGAGAGAGAGAGAGAGAAAGATAGATAGATAGATAGATAGATAGATAGATAGATAGATAGATAGATAGATAGATAGATAGATAGATAGATGTATAGATAGATAGATAGATAGATAGATGTATAGATAGATAGATGTATAGATAGATAGATGTATAGATAGATAAATGTATAGATAGATAGATGTATAGATAGATAGATAGATGCATAGAAGGATAGATAGATAGATAGATAGATAGATAGATAGATAGATAGATAGATACTTATGTATGTATATATAAATATAAGCCTGTATGTATGTTTATATATATTTATGTTTGTATGAATTATTCATTCAAAGTTCACTTCCAAGATGTTAAGATGTTTCGTCTTTCATATTAAGAGATGAAAGAGTACGAAGAAGTAATTAAACTTCGAACTATAAAAATAACTTTCGCAGCAGCATTGAAACTCGTTAAGTACTTTCTTGATTTGCCGATGCCTTAGTATCGTATCTTAAGGGTAAGTCTACCTCATTATATAAAGTGTGTAACGCGACTGTGTGTACGTACGTATTTGCGTCAGCGTCGTTAAATTATATAGTTTCAAATAATATATAGCGTTAAAGCGCTCAATGCAATCAGCAGAGTCAAATTTTTCCGATACGTTGTTTTGACTGGGACTTCTAATTTTACCCTGTGCTGTTTATTGTGGTTATGATCGAACTACAGATTCGTATAAGTGAGATATGGATGGAAGCACTCCGTCGGTTACGACGGCGAGGGTTCCGGTTGATCCGAATCAACGGAACAGCCTGCTCGTGAAATTAACGTGTAAGTAGCTGAGCATTCCACAGACACGTGCACCCTTAACGTAGTTCTCGGGGATATTCAGCGTGACACAGAGAGTGACAAGGCTGGCCCTTTGAAATACAGATACAACAGAAACAGGAAGTAAGAGTAAGAGAAAGTTGTGGTGAAAGAGTACAGCAGGGATCATCACCATCCCCTGCCGGAGCCTCGTGAAGCTTTTAGGTGTTTTCGCTCAATAAACACTCACAACGCTCTGGGAATCGAAACCGCGATCCTACGACCGCGAGTCCGCTGCCCTAACCACTGGGCCATTGCGCCTCCTAAGTGAGATATAAGAGGGGTAAAAAAGGAGTGAAAATTTAAAGGGGACGTGAAGAGGGAGAACGGGGCATGCAGAAGAGCGAGCAACGAATGCCGGAAGATGAAGTGAAAGAAAATAGAGGCGCATCACTATAAATATATACTCTTTCGTGCGCGTGTTTGTTTTTGGTTATATATACATATATATATATATATTATTTCAACAATGAGGGCAAAATTAATTAATATTAATCAATTTCACCAGTGTTCAGTAGTGCAAAGGGACCATTCAAGGCGAATTCAAATTATTACATTATATAAAAGGCTTAGTAAAAAAATTACTTTGCCGCATACTGAACTCATTAGAAATAGCAGCTAAAAAACTTTTTTAAAGCTATTTCTAATGCTTAAAGAAAATCTCTCTCATATATAGTGTTTGCTTAATTCAACTCACAAAAGTTTGGGGGTAAGGACATCGAAAAATCAAATGCTAAGGTTATTTGAGAACGTACGTTTCAAGATTAGTCAAAACAACACTCTATCATCAGCTCAGAAATTCCTTGGTTTGGATTTGGAAACACTGAAAATAAGAACATACCCTTTCGAAGATCTGCTCGTAACTAACAGTATCAACAAATTCAATAAGCAAGCGAAGAATCTCTGTTCTCCCTTTCCACCAGCGTGGGTTAAAAACATCAAACACTATGCTTATTTCGGTAAAATCCGAAGCATTAATCAGAGGGAGATTAATTATAATTTCAACAATTGAGGGCAAAATTAATTAATTATAATCAATTTCACCAGTGTTCAGTATGCAAAGGGACCATTCAGGCGAATTCAAATTATTACATTATATAAAAGGGCTTAGTAAAATAAATTACTTTGCCGCATACTGAACTCATTAGAAATAGCAGCTAAAAAACTTTTTTAAAGCTATTTCTAATACTTAAAGAAAATCTCTCTCATATATAGTGTTTGCAAAGTAATTTATTTTACTAAGCCCTTTTATATAATGTAATAATTTGAATTCGCCTTGAAGGTCCCTTTGCATACTGAACACTTGGTGAAATTGATTAATAATTAATTAATTTTGCCCTCAATTGTTGAAATTATAATTAATCTCCCTCTGATTAATGCTTCGGATTTTACCGAAATAAGCATAGTGTTTGATGTTTTTAACCCACGCTGGTGGAAAGGGGAGAACAGAGATTCTTCGCTTGCTTATTTGAATTTGTTGATACTGTTAGTTACGAGCAGATCTTCGAAAGGGTATGTTCTTATTTTCAGTGTTTCCAAATCCAAACCAAGGAATTTCTGAGCTGTGATAGAGAGTGTTGTTTTTGGACTATATTGAACGTACGTTCTCAAATAACCTTAGCATTTGATTTTTCGATGTCCTTACCCCAAACTTTTGTGAGTTGAATTAAGCAAACCTATATATGAGAGAGATTTTCTTTAAGTATTAGAAATAGCTTTAAAAAAGTTTTTTAGCTGCTATTTCTAATGTGTTCAGTATGCGGCAAAGTAATTTATTTTACTAAGCCTTTTATATAATGTAATAATTTGAATTCGCCTTGAATGGTCCCTTTGCATACTGAACACTTGGTGAAATTGATTAATAATTAATTAATTTTGCCCTCAATTGTTGAAATTATAATTAATCTCCCTCTGATTAATGCTTCGGATTTTACCGAAATAAGCATAGTGTTTGATGTTTTTAACCCACGCTGGTGGAAAGGGGGGAGAACAGAGATTCTTCGCTTGCTTATTTGAATTTGTTGATACTGTTAGTTACGAGCAGATCTTCGAAAGGGTATGTTCTTATTTTCAGTGTTTCCAAATCCAAACCAAGGAATTTCTGAGCTGATGATAGAAGTGTGGTTTTTGACTAATCTTGAAACGTACGTTCTCAAATAACCTTAGCATTTGATTTTTCGATGTCCTTACCCCAAACTTTTGTGAGTTGAATTAAGCAAACACTATATATGAGAGAGATTTTCTTTAAGTATTAGAAATAGCTTTAAAAAAGTTTTTTAGCTGCTATTTCTAATGAGTTCAGTATGCGGCAAAGTAATTTATTTTACTAAGCCCTTTTATATAATATATATATATATATATAATATATATATATATATATATATATATATATATATATATATATATATATAGGCGCAGGAGGGTGGTGGTAAGTAGCTTGCTTACCAACCACATGTTCCCGGTCAGTCCCACTGCGTGGCATCTTGGGCAAGTGTCTTCTGTTATAGCCCCGGGCCGACCAATGCCTTGTGAGTGGATTTGGTAGACGGAAACTGAAAGAAGCCTGTCGTATATATGTATATATATATAATATATATATATATATATATATGTGTGTGTGTGTGTGTGTGTGTGTATATGTTTGTGTGTCTCTGGTTTTGTCCCCCGATGCTGGCGTGTTTACGCCCTCGTAACTTAGCGGTTCGCCAAAAGACATCGATGGAATAAGTACTGGGCTTACAAAGAATAAGTCCCGGGGTCGATTTGCTCGACTAAAGGCGTTGCTCCAGCATGACCGCAGTCAAATGACTGATACAAGTAAAAGAGTAAAGAGAGAGTAATATGTGTGTGTGTGTGTGTGTGTGTGTGGAAGTGCAATAGCCCAGTGGTTAGGGCAGTGGACTCGCGGTCGGAGGATCGTGGTTTCGATTCCCAGACCGGGCGTTATATGTGTTTATTAAGTGAAAACACCTAATTTTCCACGTAGCTCAAGCAGAGGTTAGTGGCGACCCCCGATGTACTTTTCGCCCCCAACTTTCTCTCACTCTCTCTTCCTCTTTCTTGAGTAACTCTGCGATGGACTGGCGTCCCGTCCAGCTGGCGGAACACATTCGCCAGAGAAACCAGGCTTGAAAAGGGTGCGTAAATAACAATAATAATAATTATTTATTATTATTATTATTATTATTATTATTATTATTATTATTATTATATATATATATATATATATATATATATATATATATATATATATATACTAGCAATATAGGATGAAGTCCTTTTATCTACAGAAAACGAATCCATCAGGAAGCGTGGGCAGTATATTAAAAAAACCGTTACGGTTGGTTGAAGTATATAAGTGGATAAATCAGTGTATTGGCTTTAGAATAACCCTCTTTAGCCCTTAATTATATGATGTATATATATATATATATATATATATATAGCTGGAATTTACAAAAACCAATAGACGACGATTTGTGTTAAAAACAAACAGATATGAAGCGAGAAAGGTCCTTTATGTTTCTCTTTATATACATATATATATACATATATATATACATATATATATATATATTATATATATTATATATATATACATATTATATATATATATATATATATATATAGCTTGCTTTACAGCCACATGGCTCCGGGTACAGTCCCACTGAGTGGAGTGTTGGGCAAGTGTCTTCTACTATGACTTGGGTCCAACCAAAGTCTTGTTAGTGGAATTGGTAGACGGAAACGGAAAGAAGACCTTCGTATATGTGTGTGTGTGCGAGCGCGCGTCCGTGTTTGTCCCCCCACTGTCGCTTGACAACCGATGTTGGTGTGTTTCGACGGTTTGGAAAAAGGGACCAAAATGGACCAATAGAATAATTACTAGGCTTACAGAGAATAAGTCTTAGGGTCGATTTGTTCGAGTAAAGGCGGTGCTCTAGCAAGGCCGCATTCAAATGCCTGAAAAAGATAAAACTATAAAAGAATATATATATATATATTCTTTTATAGTTTTATCTTTTTCAGGCATTTGAATATATAATATATATATACTCTTTACTCTTTTACTTGTTTCAGTCATTTGGCTGCGGCCATGCTGGAGCACCGCCTTTAGTCGAGCAAATCGACCCCGGGACTTATTCTTTGTAAGCCCATACTTATTTTATCGGTCTCTTTTGCCGAACCGCTAAGTGACGGCAACGTAAACACACCAGTACTGGTTGTCAAGCAATGCTAGGGGGACAAACACAGACACACAAACACACACACGTGTATATATATATATATATATATATATATATAATATATATAATATATATACATATATACGACAGGCTTCTTTCAGTTTCCATCTACCAAATCCACTCACAAGGCATTGGTCGGCCTCAGGCTATAGCATAAGACACTTGCCCATATATATATATATATATATATATATATATATATATAAACCAGCTTAGAGAAGAAGAAGAAACGAAACGAAACCAAAAGAATCGATCCAAAAATGTATATATGTACGCATATATGTGTGTATATATGTGTATATATATATATAATATATATATATATATGTGTGTGTGTGTGTGCATAGATACAATTATGTCAAATTTCCAGAATTCCATCAGTTACATAACGCTTTCACTGAAAAATTAGGGCAGCATTCTATCATTATCAGCTGCTATGCAGTAAATATATTACTTAAGTGAATATGGTATCTTCATAAAGCTGACGCCATTTTCGGAATTACTAGCGCCATTTTCTGAGTGTTTTATGTAGATACGCAATTTAGCTGAGCGCACGAATTGGAAATCTTAATTGTCAATCTGAAAACAGACTAAATATATAAACGTGAATGAAGTAAACGGCCTGCTTAAAATTGATATATCTTTAATGTGGCTAATTTTAATAAGAAACGATCCTTTTCTGGCAATAAATTGCGAAAAATACAGAAATTTGAAAAGAAGAAAATATTAAAGACTAAAACTAAAAATAAAGAAGTGGTGACGAGTATACCGAGATTCTAAAACGTTATACGATGTAAACAGAAGTAGGATGTGGACTGTTCATAATGATATACTATGGGAATTTGAATAAGCTGAAGATTGTTTTGCAGTCACATGGTTTCTGGTTCGGTATCACGGCGGGACCGTGTAGTTAGGTGTCTTGCATTATAGCCACCGGGCGATCAATATCTTAGTATTTTCTGAGCGAATTTTGTGGGCGAAAACAGTGTGGGAGTTATTAGCGGCGAGCTGGTAGAATCGTTAGCACACCGGGCGAAATGCGTAGCCGTATTTCGTCTGCCGCTACGTCCTGGGTTCAAATTCCGCCGAGGTCGACTTAGCCTTTCATCTTCTCGGGGTCGATAAATTAAGTACCAGTTGCGCATTGGGGTCGATATAATCGACTTAACCCGTTTGTCTGTCCTTGTTTGTCCCCTCTGTGTTTAGCCCCTTCTGGGTAGTAAAGAAATATATATATATATATTTATGTAAAAAAATCTGAAAAGGTAGGAATCTTTTAAATGTATTTATCATATTAACTGATTTCACTTATTTAAAAGGATTGTCAAAATAAAGTGTGAGGCTTTGTGTATCCTCTTTGATGAATCAAAAAAATAGTTTACATAAAAAAACATTTAGATCAGGTAATAAATATTTTACAATTATAACTTCACATAAAAAATTCAGTTTATATCATTAGGTGTAAAGTGTTTCACAAAGATTACGTAGTGCAAACTAGCCTTACCCATACATACGACGGGCTTCTTCCAGTTTCCTTCAACCAAATCCACTCACAAGGCTTTGCTCGGCCCGGGGCTATAGTAGAAGACACTTGCCCAAGGTGTCACGCAGTGGGACTGAACCCGGAACCGTGTGGTTGGTAAGCAAGGTACTTACCACACAGCCAGTCCTACTCCTATAACTATGTAAACTAATTTTTGACACCTCGCAGGATTCAGAAATCCTCACACTCTCAAAGACTCCTGCATATTGAGATTTTTCCTTGTTTTTACTCGTGCGGTAACCCCCAAATTTTCTTTCTTATATGCACATACATATGTATATATATATATATATATATATATATATGTGTGTGTGTGTGTGTGTGTTTGTACATACACACATCTGCATCTAATGAAGAGGAATGTTTCACCGACCTGGGCCGCCGACCCTCCCACGTGACGCCAGTTCCAATCAGTCGATCATTTTGCGGGTATCTGCCAACGTGTTGTGGGCCAGTTGGACTTTCTCAGGCGTCCCCTACGTCTGAACATCTCCCCAGCCGAACTGGATGGAGATAGTGAGAGCGTCTTGTACTATAACCTCGGAGCAATGTGAATTTGGTGGACGGTGGACGGAGCGTTTATAGAATATAGGAGCACTCCGTCGGTTACGACGATGAGGGTCCCAGCTGATACGATCAACGGAACAGCTTGCTCGTGGAATTAACGTGCAAGTGGCTGAGCATTCCACAGACACGTGTACCCTTAACGTAGTTCTCGAGGAGATTCAGCGTGACACAGAGTGTGACAAGGCTGGCCCCTTTGAAATACAGGTACAACAGAAACAGGAAGAAAGAGTGAGAGAAAGTTGTGGTGAAAGAGTACAGCAGGGTTCACCACCACCCCCTTCAGGAGCCTTGTGAAGCTTTATGTGTTTTCGTTCAATAAACACTCACAATGCCCGGTCTGGGAATCGAAACCGCGATCCTAAGACTGCGAGTCTGCTGCCCTAACCACTGGGCCATTGCGCCTCCACGTTTATAGAAGCACACCGTATAGGACTGTATGTGTGTATGTGCGTGTGTGTGTGTGTCTGTGTGTGTCTGTGTTTCATTGTGTTTGTGTTCTCTCTGCTTGACAACCGCTGTTTTTCTTTTTTTACTCTCCATCGCTAAATTGTCCGGCAACATAAGCAGTTAGAATAACAGTACTGGGCTCAAGTTCTTTAAACCAATCTCTGGACGTGGAACTCCAGTATGGTCACTGCTCAGTACCTGAAACAAATAAAAGAATAAAACAATAGAACAACATCTCTGATTCACCAAAAAGGTGCCATATAGCACTGCTTTCCCTCGTATAAATACACCATTAATAACTACGAAATACCAAGAAAATGACTCAACTTAAAACAAGAGAGTCTCCCCTTTCCGTTACTAAAAATGTACACCGCATTAATAATTTCAATGAATTTGATGATGTCTGCTTGAATGTGTAAGTGTATGTAATATTTAACGCAATCCACATTAGAGAATCTGAATTAATTTTCCTTGGCAATATGAATCTACACGTACTATAAAACACGCTTTGGTTAATAAAATCTCCAACACGAGTGTTTTATTTTTCTCTTTTAATGTAAGATCCATATAATTTTGTTATAATTTAATTGCAATCGTATTTCATCTAACGTATTTCATTTTCGCATAAGTAATATCAAATATATCTACTTGTTTCCTTTTCAAGTATCAACACATCAACTTGTCAAGGAGACTGATTCTTACAGCAGCAGCAGCAGTGGTAGCAGTAACGGTAGAAGTAGTAGTACTAGTATTAGTAGTAGTAGTAGAAGCAGTATTAGTATTAGTAGTAGTTGTTGTTGTTGTTGTTGTTGTTACTGTGGTTGTAAAATTTGCAATATCACGAAATGAAAATGTAGAAGAATTAATAATTTTCAATAAAGGGTGTGATCCACGAGACTGAAGACGCGATATAAATATTGGGTTGTCCGGAAAGTTCGTGCCGATTTTTAAAGGAAAGAAAAAGCCCAATAAATACTTGTCATTACATTTTTAATCACCAGATTAAAAAGACTCCGCCGGTTACGACGACGAGGGTCCCAGCTGATACGATCAACGGAACAGCTTGCTCGTGAAATTAACGTGCAAATGGCTGAGCATTCCACAGTCACGTGTACCCTTACCGTAGTTCTCGGGGATAATCAGCGTGACACAGAGAGTGACAAGGCTGACCCTTTGAAATACAAGTACAACTCATTTTTGCCAGCTGAGTGGACTGGAGCAACGTGAAATAAAGTGTCTTGCTCAAGGACACAACGCGTCGCCGGGAATCGAACTCACAACCTTACGATCATGAGCCGAATGCCCTAACCACTAAGCCACGCGCCCTCACGAATCAACCAGATATGAAACATTTTGTTGCACAATGCGTCTCCATCTTTCCTTTAACTCGAAAATACCCTCTTCCCAGAATCCAGGTGGTTTCATGGCAAAGAATTCATCGAGGTATCTTTTTACGTTATCCAAGGAATTGAAATTTTTACCATTAAGACTATTCTGCAGAGACCTGAATAAGTGGAAATCCGAAAGAGCAATATCTGGTGAATATGGAGGGTGGGGTAACACATCCCGGCCGAGCTGCAGCAATTTTTGTCTGGATCCCAAAGCATCAAGTGCCTAAAATGAACTTTCTTATCTTCCATTTTTAAGGGTTACAGAATTAACACAGGTTATAGGAGCATAAATATTCTTACACGAAAAGATAGCTTAAACTGTGCTCTAAATGGAGGTGTTGTCAAATCCTATTTTACGGACTCAACCATGTTTTAAAATAAGTCGAAATATAAGCTACTATAATTCGGCACGAACTTTCCGGACAACCCAATATAAGAACGAATGTTAGAAAATTAAAAAGAATATATTGGAAATACTTGTGAAGCTTACACAGATTTTCAAACCTGTTCTTAGTACTTATTGTGGACTTTAATCGGATGTGGTACATTAATCCCGGTTACGATGACATTGTCTAGCAGATAACACTCAATTGTAACCTAACGTTTATTGCAAATAACTTACTCTTTTTACTCTTTTACTCTTTTAGTTGTTTCAGTCATTTGACTGCGGCCATGCTGGAGCACCGCCTTTAGTCGAGCAAATCGACCCCGGGACTTATTCTTTGTAAGCCCAGTACTTATTCTATCGGTCTGTTTTGCCGAACCGCTAAGTGACGGGGACGTAAACACACCAGCATCGGTTGTCAAGCAATGCTAGGGGGACAAACACAGACACACAAACACATACACACAAACACACACACACACATACATATATATACATACATATACATATATACGACAGGCTTCTTTCAGTTTCCGTCTATCAAATCCACTCACTAGGCATTGGTCGGCCCGGGGCTATAGCAGAAGATACTTGCCCAAGATGCCACGCAGTGGGACTGAACCCGGAATCATATGGTTGGTTAGCAAGCTACTTACCACACAGCCACTCCTGCGCCTTGTGAAAATATACTTACTATTGGTTTTAAATTTTGGGTCAACGCCAGAAATTTCTAGCGTGTTAGACGATTACATCGACCCCAATATTCAAAAGGTACTTATTTCCTCGACCCCGAAATAAATCAAAGTCGACCTCGGCAGTAAATATAAACTGAGAGCTTAAAGATAGACGAAATGCTGCTTAACATTTTATTCACAGTCCTAACGATTCTACCAGTTCGCCACCTTGAAAATATAAATAATAAATAAATTCGCCCTTTTAAAGCCTAACCAGGCTCATGGGCCCGGTTTCCCGGTTTCAATGGCGTATGTGTTACCCAGCTGCACGGGACGCCAGTCCATCGCAGCGTTACTCATTTTTGCCAGCTGAGTGGACTGGAGCAATGTGAAATGAAGTGTTTTGCTCAAGAACACAACGCGTCGCCCGGTCCAGGAATCGAAACCTCAATCTTACGATCATAGTGCTGACACCCTAACCACTCAGCCACGCGCTTCCCACACCTTGAAAATATAGTTAACATTATTAACTGTAATGATCGAATAGATATCGGGGAGGGCATGGCGGTGTAGTAATTCTGGTTTCGAATTTTGGATCAAGGCTAGCAAGTTCGACCCCAGAGTTACTGATTTTTACGACCCCAAAAGGATGAAAGGCAAAGTGGACCGCAGCAGTATTTGAAATCAGAACATATAGGCGGATGATTCTGCCTGTTAGTCGCCTTGAAAATACAGTTATATTTGGTTTCAATTTCTAGCTCAAGGACACTGTGTTCGATGGTGGGAGTAAGTCAATTACATCGACCCCAGTGATAAGCTGGTACTTATTTCACGAACCCCAAAAATATGAAAGGAATCGTCGACCTCGGCGGAATTTGAACTCAGAACGTAAAGACGGACTAAATGTTGCTAAGCATTTTATTCGGGGAGCTAGCGATTCTGCCAGCTCGCGCCCTTGAAAATGTAATTAATATTAATTTCTTTACTACCCACAAGAGTCTAAACACAGAGGGGACAAACAAGGACAGACAAACAGATTAAGTCGATTATATCGCCCCCAGTGTGTAACTGGTACTTAATTTATCGACCCCGAAAGGATGAAAGGCAAAGTCGACCCCGGCGGAATTTGAACTCAGAACGTAACGGCAGACGAAATACGGCTACGCATTTCGCCCGGTGCGCTAACGTTTCTGCCTTAAATGTAGTTAATATTGTTAAATGTAATGGATAAATTTTGTGAGGGCGCGTGGCCTAGCAGTTAAACTGTTTCAATTACGATCGCAAGGCCGTGGTTACCATTCTTGGACCAGGCTATGCGATATGTTCTTGAGCCCTTCCACATCTGATGTGGGGCACAGCGCGAACCTGTACATGCATTATAGGTTTGATGTTTGACATAATATACTGACCACACATTTCTTCATTATAACAAACCATCTGTCCAGGTTGTGCATCAAGAATTTGTGAAACACCTATGTATCGTCTACGACAGGAGAGTGCACGAAACCTGTATTTTACTAGGAAACATAATACCAAGGAAACCCCATTCCTTTCGGTTATTTTCGTTAGGAATCTAGTCAAATCGAGTCTAAAATTAACAATAGATTACCATTGTTGTCAAAACTCCAGTTGCAAAATGCAAGATTCTTCAGGAATATTCAGGACCACATGATTTAATTTTAGAGAAACACCTGTCGGATGCTTCGTTTTCATTTAAGAATTCATTTTGATTACAGTTGCTCTTTGTGCATATAACAAAATCAGCTGGAAAAGTTTTCTATCGCGAAGATGAAACAAATCTTTTCGTTTATGGCGAAAAATATCGTTGGAGAAATGAAAAATGGAGAAGATTTTTTTTTCCGAAAAGTTAGAGCTCGTTTTCACGGAAAGTAATTTATTCCATAATTAGAACAATTTTTATTCCCATCTTCCGATCCAGAACTTCACTCTCTTCGTGGAATTCTGTTATTTTAGTATTTATTTATGGATTAATTCACTACGCCAAAAGCAGTTACGTCTTGTGGATTTGAGCAATAAGCTCTGAGATGTTTGTCAACAAATCGGTGTATTTTTAATATGGTAGTGTGATATTTTAATATCTTTCAATTTGCATCTCTTATTATATCAAATATAATACGAAGTTTCCATTCATCAATGTCAGCAGTAAGATCCATCACCAGATATTATTGTAATCTAACGAGTGAATCTCTGAATGTTTCCTTAACCTGGTAGCAGTAGCAAACATACCTTCTGTAAATTACACCTGATCTCCTTAAAGAGGTTTAAAATAGGATCTTTTCGGTTTCAACGGCAGTTTTTACTAGCGGTGTCATATGAAATTGTCACCCATAATTATGACCCTAGTATCGATCTATTGCATTTCAATCTGTTTTGGGGTTAGGGTTGGTTAGGGTTAGAATTGGGAGGAAAGGGTATCTTTTTTTCTTCAGAAATGTAAATAAACCCAATCTGTTTCTTAAACGAGGGACATATTCATACGGCACAGAATGTTGTTTACCTAAATGGACGTCAGTGATTGGTTGAAATTGCAGAAATTGAAGAAAAAAACAATAAATATCTTACAAACTATAGAATTTTCTCAATAAAGCCAAGAGAAAAGATGTTTTATAAACACATTCTACCAGTATACGAAGTTGAAAATATTTTAGTTACCCAGAAATTATGTTAAAAACTGCCGTTCAAACCGAGAAGATCCTTAAAATATACTGTGTCTTTGCGAGTATTAGATACACAACAAAAGATGGGATGGTCATAGAGAGACTGTCTTTGATCTGTTATCTAGTAGATCAGAATTCAGCTGGAAAGAAGACCATGATTAAATCCTATTTATATCACATGCCGTGGGATAGTCAGCAGCAATATTAATAGAGAAGCCAACTATTAACAATAAACGATATTTAATTGTTAGAAATAGCAAACTCTTAAAACATAGTATCGGGTTGTCCATGAAAATGAAACACATTTAGAGTGTAAAGAAAATAAATTTTACTGCAGGAGACTAAAAATCGATAAAGACATTCAATTCTGTGGTGGAATGTAGATTACTGTTAATTCAATAAACAAATCTTGGCCAAGTCAGTTAAGTCATGGTAAAATGATATTAGTTTAAATAATTCCGAAATCTAAGTTAGTAATGGAATGAAAGTAACATTGTCTTCGCAGCTGTGTGTTGCAACAACTTAAAGATTAGTAATTAAAATGGAAACTGGAATACAGAATGGAAGAAGATTAAAACTATAACTTCATTATAGAATGGAAAGCAAGAATAAACACCGAGGAAATAAAATAATTAAAGCACTTCTAAACTTTCATAAGAAATATTTGAACAGATACCATATAATTTTATCATTCAGACGTTTTTAATGAGTAGTTTACAACAACAGTCTTGTGTAAAGCACTCCTTTGTATGTCAATGTAGTTTGTGCTATTTTTATTGTTAAAATATTTAATTTATATATATATATTTTTTCCTGTAGCCTTTATTGTTATTTCGGCTTTAAGATGCACAAAAGGTCAATGGCCCCTAGCAGATAATTTTAACATTTGCCGAGGGCCACTGACCGTAAATGCTTTATTCTATGGCTTAGATGTCTTCCCATTGTAATTTAGCTGTCCTTCAAGTGAATGCAAAGATTGAAATAGAAGAACTGGACAGAAAACTCATCAACATGGAAAAACAAGAACGTTAAATTAAAACATGGAAACCGCTGAACAGGTTAAGCGCAGTAAAGTGAGGTGTTCAATAAATTAATTGCTCACAAAGATAAAAGACATTTTTAATGAAAAAATATGCGAGCAAAAGAATCAATGAAGAGAGATGAGAGAATGCGGAGTATTTGAAGCGAAGAATAATCGTGTTACAGAAATATACTGTATTAGTACAAAAAGGCAAAGCCAGTCTGTAGTTATATGATCATTAAAAATTGCATATTCGGTCAAATAATATCTAAAACTTTTCCAAAAGACTTATTTCCACATAATCAAAGAGATACAAAAGAAATAATGGCTTAAATTTTTGATACAAAGGCATCAAAGCAATTCTAGTGGTAAGTTTATTTCATCGATTCGAGTGCTCAACTGGTAATTATTTTATCAATCTTCAGGGGATGAACAGCCAAGTTTACCTTGGCGGCATTTGAACGTAAGGCGTAAAGCCAGAAACAAATGGCGCAAACAATTTTTAGGCACAGGCCCGACATTTTTGGGTAGGTGAACAGTCGATTAGAACGACCCCAGTACGCAACTGGTACTTATTTTATCGACCCCGAAAGGATGAAAGGCAAAGTCGACGACGGCGGAATTTGAACTCAGAACGTAACGGCAGACGAAATACCTATTTCTTTACTACCCACAAGGGACTAAACACAGAAGGGACAAACAAGGACAGATAAACGGATTAAGTGCATTATATCGACCTCAGTTTGTAACTGGTACTTATATAATCGACCCCGAAAGGATGAAAGGCAATTTGAACTAAGAACGTTGCGGCAGACGAAATACCTATTTCTTTACTACCCACAAGGGGCTAAACACAGAGGGGACAAACAAGGAAAGACAAAGGGATTAAATCAATTACATCGACTCCAGTGCGTAACTGGTACTTAATTTATCGACCCCGAAAGGATGAAAGGGTAAATTGTCCTCGTCGGAATTTGAACTTAGAACGTAACGGCAGATGAAATACCGCTAAGCAAATCGCCCGGCGTGCTAACGATTCTGCCAGCTTACTGCCTTCGATTATACAAAACGAATTTTTGAGAACTATTAGTACAGCGGTCAGATTTGTACGTCTTATAATTCAGACTGAAATTCCTCTTATGGATTAAGCTTCCCAGGTTGCTTTTCTTAATGCCATGTCTGTGTAGATTATCTTCATTGCCAAGGTGAGTCCAAGAAGCAATATCGATAGTTCTATGTCAATTATATCGTAGTGCATCTCAGGTAAAATATGGCTGACAATATTAATGTTATCGCCCGTGGAGATGTTATTAGGTAAATCACTTCGATTATTAATTTTTTTTTACATGATCTGAATTCAAGCAGATGAAAGCACAGTTGGTTTTATCTTCTAAAGTTACCGTTCGAATGAAATTCTTTTCTTCCTTTTTGCTTCAGTCATTTGACTGCGGCCATGCTGGAGCACCGCCTTTAGTCGAGCAAATCGATCCCAGGACTTATTCTTTGTAAGCCTAGTAATTGATCTATCGGTTTCTTTTGCCGAACCGCTAAGAGACGAGGACATAAACACACCAGTGTCGGTTGTCAAGCGATGTTGGGAGGGGGACAAACACAGACACACAAACATATACATGCATATATATATATATATATATATATATATATATATATATACGACGGTCTACCAAATCCACGCACAAGGCTTTGGTCGACCAGAGGCTATAGTAGACACTTGCCCAAGGTGCTACGCAGTGGGACTGAACCCGGAACCATGTGGTTGCTAAGCAAGCTACTTACCACACCGCCACTCCTGCGCCTAAATTGACATTCCCATTGTTTGCCCACAGTCTTCGTGTGGATATATGAATCGGTAGCCCCGTTAAAATTACCGATGTCACTTCTGCATCTATAATTTTCGTTTCATTATGATATCTACTGTTGCTTATTGTTACTACCTGAGGTGAACGCGCTCCTGTTGCTCGCTTCTAAAACTGCTGTGGAAAATCGGTGATAAAAACATAGATTTCTTAGCAAAGTAACAGCTCTTGGTGCAGCTTAAACAACGTGCTCACATTGTGCTCTCTGGAGAACAAATCTATGTAAACCTAGTCACAGTCTACCTTTTTAAGTACTTCTTGTGTCACTGCAGCCACATTTTTCAGTAATATGTTTGTCATTACTAAAGTGTAGGCAGTGAGTAAATCACTTGCTATTCAGGGAAGGACTGCATGTCGAACATAGATAAGGCGAACGGTGTACGGTCTTCGTGTTTATATAAAGTATTGTACAGTAAAATTGAACCTGAAACCACAGTTGCAAAGCAAACTTTTTAAGCATACAGCTCTGCATGAAATCCTGTTTAAATGGCCTGGTCGAACCCCTTGATCACTCATTCACTTAGGCCGTCTACAAGGAACAAATGTTCTTCATTTAATACTTCTATATTTACAAAGTTTCCAGTGTGTCGTGGATAGGTTGACTTTTACCTGCCCCTTATCTCTTTACTGGTTCTTATAAACCATCTTCATAATCTGGATAGTGCAGTGCGTTTCTCAAGTATTCTCAGCACATTCCAAAATCTTGTTAAATATTTCTTTAACCATCAACCCCAGTTCCTTAATGCAACTTCTATCTTCCTTTTATTTCTAGAATTCTTAGCATTCTGTCCATTTCCCACTTTTCACCTTTTCATCTACTTCTGAAGTCAACCGTCCCATATTTCAGGAGGATCTAGTTTGTAACCACCAAACTTGAGGACTTATTAGTTTTTACAAAGTTAAAGGAACTATTATGGCTGCTGCCATTTTGAAGGAGTGTCTTTGAAAACTAGTCTAATATTTGTACAATGCCATCTTAAAACATGGACATACTGGGCAGTTGCCTAGGGGGGGGACACGTAGTTATGAATGCCGTGGCTTGATGTCAATAAATACTAAAGCGCTTAATGCATTGATTTGCCCATGGCTCTATAAAAGAAAAAGACCAAAAGCTGGCATTCCGTCGGTTGTGACGATAAGAATTCCAGTTGACCCGATCTACGGAACAGCCTGTTCGTTAATTAAAATGCAAGTGGCTGAGCACTGTACAGACACGTGTACCATTAGCATATTTCTCAAGGAGATTCAGCGTGACGCAGAATGTGATGTGACTGGCCGAGTGAAATACAGGTACAGCTCACTTTTTCAGTCATTTGAGTGCGGCCATGCTGGAGCATCGACTGTAGTCGAACAAATCGATTCCAGGACTTATTCTTTGTGAGTCTAGTACTTATTCTATTGTTTTGAGTGGAGTGAAGCAACGTGAAATAAAGTGTCTTGCACAAGGACACAACGCACCGGTGGGAATCGAACTTACCACCTGAGTCGAATACCCCTAAATACTAAGCTATGCGCATTAACAATGGCTCTATAATTCTACTAAGACGGCCCTGCATTGTTGTTGGCTTTGTATAATGAAAGTCTTTTTTAAAGATTATAACATTTTTCACTCTGTTAATCTCATCTTTGGAATGGAATGAATTTTTGGTTAATGTTTACAACTACATCCGCAAGGAAAAATCAGTTTTTACTTACATATTTTCAGCGGATTCCTAAGTTTTCGATGACGCAGATTCCGAATATGCCAAAAACCATGTTTTCAAATTTTTTTAATTTTACAACCCACACAAAGTTTTTGGAAATTTTAACTTTGTTTCGAATTATATTTTTTTCAATCTACAGGGTAAAATATGGAGATTAAGAATATGGAAACAAAATTAATTTCTAATTTTCTATGAAAAATCTCCAAAATTGATTCACCACCCCATTCCTTATTCTAAAAGTGAAAGTAAACAGCTTCTGTGTTTGTGTGTGCGCGTGCGAATGAAAAGAGAAAGTACACAGACATATGTTTTACATATCTGTCGTATAAGTCGAATTTACTTTCTCGCTTTAAAGGTAAACGGTCCTGATACAAGCAAATACGATATTCAATGTGTTTGTGTTCTTCATACAGAAAGAATAAAAACTTCACGGGACTTCGTCCATGTGTATCCGCGTGAAGGTGTGACTGTGGGGGGAGTAGTAGTGTGCAAAAAAATATTTACTGAAATAAATTGATAAAAATTCTATGAAATTAAGTTTTCTTTATATGCCATGTTTGCAATTTTGAATCTTTTCGGTTTGAACGGCAGTTTTTTCTAGCGGTGTCATATGAAACTGTCACCCATAATTATGACCCTAGTATCGATCTATTCCATTTCAATCTGTTTTAGGGTTAGGGTTAGTTAGGGTTAGCGGTGGGGGGAAGGGTATCTTTTTTTCTTCACAAATGTAAATAAACCCAATCTGTTTCTTAAACGAAGAACATATTCATACGGCACAGAATGTTTTCACCTCAATAGACAACATTGATTGGTTGAAATTGCAGAAATTGAAGAAAAAAACAACAAATATGTTACAAACTATAGAATTTTCTCAATAAAGCCAAGAGAAAAAGATGTTTTATAAACGCATTCTACCAGTATACGAAGTTTAAAAGTGTTTGGTTACGTGGAAATTATTTTAAAAAACTGCCGTTCAAACCGAAAAGATCCGCAATTCTTTACATAAATGATAGGACTGGGTATTAGAATGAAAGTTTTAGCGTTTTGGGGAACAACATATTCTCTCTTCTCATTAAATATTGAAAAATAAAGAAAATAAATAACATAATTAATGAATATGCTTTTTAGGCGTGTATTATATAAATGTATGATGTGTTGTTTCTATTAATTGCAAATAAATGTGTTGTCTGTGTTTCAAAAGATTCTAAATAAATGATTTTTGTGTATAGTCTTCCGTGTCACAATGAACATGAATATAATGTTTCAGTCTCCAAAAGAAACTTATGAAGTCGCTGGGTTGGTGGTGAGACAGCCCGTAAGAAAAGGAACCGAAAGGCGTACTGCTTCAGGTACTCAGGCCTCAATCCAGGTCGAATAATGCCCTTTTTGTGTTTTCCCCATAAACGCTCAATATTTTGAGTGTGAACAGATGGGTTAACAGGATCAACAAAGTGCTGACTATGGTTCACTAAATAGTGCGTATAGTCCAGGATATTGAGGTTACTATATGCACGCCAACAGTCGATATAGATTATTGGCCCTGCCTGATGTAACGGCTAATGAGAGCAGTTCAAGTCCAGCATCTTGTCTGTCGGCCTCACCACATTCGTTTAACAGTGGAACCATGAATGTCTTTTTAGTTAACCGTTCCAGTCCGCCAAAACGCCAAACTGTTTTCGCAATCCTGCCACGTTGGTATTTCCGACGGACCAGAACTGTTTCGTCAATTTCAACTTCAACTCCCGGTCTTCCTATCACATTTTGGTGGTTTGCTACCCAAAACTGGCAGACCTCCGAACAGAAAGGCCGCCAATCTACGGAGGATTTACGGCATAATCCAAGGTTTTCCTCTGTTGATTTGTGCAACCAGGCTGCATTGAGGAAGTGGTTCAGAAAAGACAAAACTTCCCAAGGCGTAAGATGGACGCTTTCCAGTAAGGTGTCCTTAAATGTAAATATGGAGTATCCGCATTCCCTTCTAGATCGCCTACGTCTAGGGTGTAAATTAAATGGGAATAAATATAAGTGTGGATCCTGATCCTTTCCCTTGTAGTGTGGTATTTCTAGGGCAATCTTTCGTTTTGCACTCGAAGGTGACGGCGTTCGGTAAATTCCGTAAATTCACTGAACCAGAATTTAATACCGATTTTCCTATCATTATGTGGAGAATTGCAAACATGGCATATAAAGAATTTTTATCAATACATTTTCGTACATGTTTTTCTTGTGCACTATAACACCCCCACCACACATACACACACCTGCACGCGGGTACAGATGGACGAAGTCCCATGAAGTTTTTATTCTTATTTCTTTAAGCCCACAAGGGGCTAGACACAGAGGACAAAGAAGGCCAGACAAACGGATTAAGACGATTATATCGATCCCAGTGCGTAACTGGTACTTATTTAATCGACCCCGAAAGGATGAAAGGCAAAGTCGACCTCGGCGGAATTTGAATTCAGAACGTAGCGGCAGACAAAATACAGCTAATCATTTCGCCCGGCGTGCTAACGATTCTGCCAGCTCGCCGATTTAGTCCCATAAAATGTTTATTCTTTCTCAAAGATGAACACAAACATATTATTGAATATCGTGTTGCTTCTATCATGACAGTTTATCTTTAAAGGGAAAAGCAAAACTGACGTATACGACAGGTATGTAAAACATATGTCTGTGTACTTTCTCTGTTCATTCGCACACAAACATTCAAACCGTGATCCTTTTTCTGTTTCCCTATAACAGAATCTACAACCGTTCATTTTCCCTTTTAGGCAGTGGAATGAGGTGATGGAGGGTGTGCGAATCAATTTTGGAGATTTTTCATAGAAAATTTCCAATTAATTTTTTTTTTACTCTATGCTTTATCTCCATATTTTTCCACGTAGATTGAAAAAAGAGAAATTTCGAAAATTTGAAATTTAAAAATTAGTGGTGGAGCCAAGGAATTAAAAAATTTGAAAACATGGTTTTCGGCATATTCGGAATCTCCGTCTACGAACACACAGGCATACCCTGAAGAAAAAAGAAAAACAAAGAAAAGCCGGTCGGTTTTTCCGTGCGGGTATATTTGTAAATATCAACCGAATCTTTCAATGCTTGCATCTAAAAATTTGTTTTGATAAGTTTACTACAGTGGCTCTGTAGTAAGCAGCTTGCTTACCAATCACATGGTCTCGGGTTCAATCCCAGTGTGTAACATCTTGGGCGAGTGTCTTCTACTATAGCCTCATGCCTACCAAATGAAATGTGTTGAAGCGTCTTTGGCTGTTCGATACGCACACACAACACCTGGTAAACATTCAACCCTGTTGCCACGGTCCTCAAAGGATTTGCTAAAAGCATTTTTTTATACTGCGATTCTGTTGCTACATGGTGTTTGCTTGAGGGTGATAAGCATTTATATGCTGCTCTGTTCCTGTTGGTTTATATAGTTCCGCAGACACTCTGTTTACGAATTCTCTTCCTTGGTCATTTATCTTAATTTTGACACAGCCATGCCAACAAATAACATCCTATAGGAGAAACTTACCCACACTTTCCGCTGTGTGATCTCTCAATGGTTGAGCCTCAGGACATTTGGAACTGTTACCCCATTGCATCAACAATGCAATAGTAACCATCATTTGTTTTCGGCAAGTTGTTGATATCGACCCCAATTTCAACCATCACTTCATTTGGCACAGCAACAAGATGAAGCTCTCCAATATTTATTTTGAAGACAGGGTTCACTTTTCGACATCTACTACCAGACAAAACGAACTCTTTCGTGCTTTTACCCACATTTTCCCAATAAAACCTCTCGAAAGTTTTAGCCCTTGTTCTGTCGACATCAATACGACTTCTGAAGCAGCGGGGAGTATCACTATCTCCACAGCTCATGTGAATACTTAAAATAATACTTATCTATTAATTCGGATTGCGAATTGCCAAGACTTCTCGGTATTCATTTTCAGAATTGCTTACGCTCTCTCGCTGCTCAGTGACGATATATTGGACCACTCCGTGCAACATACTGAGAGAGCCTACGTAGGTTTATCTTTTCGTCTTTGGACATATGAAGCTATTTTTTGTTGTTAACAACGTTATCAAATATCAAATCAATGTTGTCGGCTTTGTCGTGTGTACTAAAAGTAGTCATTCTGGATATGTTTTTTTTCAAATTTCTTCACCTTTACTAAGTGAAAACTCCAGCTAAATAAAAGCTCTGACATGCCTCTCTTCTACACTTCTTTTTCTTACACGTTGGGTCAGTTCCATCCTCACTTCTCACTTTCTCTGACCGTAACCCAAATAGTTTATACGTATTCCTTCAGCGTATTCCAATCCCAAATCTCCTTCGTACACTATGTCTGCATAGAAACAGACATCGTAAATTCGCCATTTTTTCTTTTCCGGTTTTTCTCACCTCTATTTTTGTTCCCTCTCTTTGACAGCTTGGTTAATTTGAAATTTTATTATTTCCAGTTCCATTCAATTGATTTTTTTCCATGTAAAAATACCTCTGCTGCTGTTTCGTTTCGTAATTTAATTCTTTGACATTCATTATTTTAACTGACCAATTGACTCTATTATTTCTTTGTCTCTTTCTTACTTTGGAAACTTCTCAATTTACACGGGCCGAAATACACCAACACTTGTTGTCAATTAGTGACTGGGTGGAAGCAGAGACTAGCATACGCACATACATACATGTGTATGTGTGTGTGTCTGTGTGTGTGAGCGGCTTCCACACAGTTACACGTACTAAATTCACATACGGTTTGTGGGTCGATGTGGCGTTATAGTAGGAGATGCAAGTCTGAGGTACACGCAGTCGGTTGTTCCGTAAAACACGTGATTGCAAATTGATTTTTTAAAACCTCGAAGCAACGCTTGAATGTCTAAATACATCGCCGACGTAGGTTCCAGATGAAGGGAATAGCCTGCTCGTGAAATTAACATGTAAGTGGCTGAGT
>NW_021833986.1:0-5000 GCF_006345805.1 Octopus sinensis | reverse complement strand
TTGTTTAAAAACAAAAACCATGTATTAATTTGCATACGCGCACTCGCGCTAGGTTGTCGATGTTGGATCGACTAGTCACGACTAGCTAGCGCGGATGCGCGAGTACTCGAGTCCGCGCACCGGGGCCACTCTTCTTAAACCGTTTTTTTTGGAAGCACTCCGTGAAATTAAGCCCGATCGTGAAATTAACGTGTAAGTGGCTGAGCACTGCACAGACACGTGTACCCTTAACGTAGTTCTCGGGGATATTCAGCGAAATACAGGTACAACAGAAGCAGGAAGTAAGAGTGAGAGAAAGTTGTGGTGAAAGAGTACAACAGGGATCACCACCATCCCCTGCCGGAGCCGCGTGGAAGCTTTAGGTGTTTTCGCTCAATAAACACTCACAACGCCCGGTCTGGGAATCGAAACCGTGATTCTACGACCGCGAGTCCGCTGCCCTAACCACTGGGCCATTGCGCCTCCTCTTAAATCATACCGTATATGTGATAGGTAAGCGTGAATTTCTTTACAAATATATTTGATGTTTTAGTAGCATTTTAACCTTTCAATATTAGCTACATTTTAAACGATAAATTTCTAAGCACATGAACTATGCGTCTTTTAAATTAAGTTTGCTTACATTTGAAAATATCCAAACATTGTTCTCAAATAACTCATTTCGAAATTCAAAACTAAAATACATTTATTTATTTTTTTTTCTGAAGAGATCTTTACAATATACAGATTATTGCATCTTTAAAAGTTATAATAATTGATGTTTCTTAAATATTGTTATATCGAAAAATATATGTATGTAGAATATCATTTTTTTAACAGATATTTTGGGTTATTTATTTTGGTTGCGGTGGTTCATTTTATAATCTTATTGGTGTATTTTTCATCTTTTAATTTGCATTACTTTTTCAATTGTAATACAAATAAAACGAACCAAGCTTCTTTTAAATTGTTCTTCTCCATTTCCTTTCATTTTATATATATATATATATATATATATATATATATATAGAGAGAGAGAGAGAGAGAGAGAGAGAGAGACGGACATACGCCTATTATTATTTAATATAGCTTTGTGTGTATTGGTATTCATATTCAAGTCTCCAGTGGATTCGTTGTGGGTAATTAATTCATCGTGAATAGTTGGTCCGTAATCATATCACATGGGAACTATAGGCATAATAATGAGATCACGAACCAAATACCTCGTTTATACATTCAGCATCACGTTAAACACTTTCTCGATAAAACTTCATCATACAATTCTGTCTATCATAAATGCCACGATTAATAATGCAAATATTTACATGCAGGTCAATGCTTAGCATTGCATTGACAACACACACACATATATATTATATGAGAAAGCTCATTGTCTATTTTAATGAGTACAAACACGGTAAACAACACAAAATAATATCACTTTATAGAATAGAAATACAAAAAAAATACAGAAACAAATAGAACTATTTTATTGTGAGGGAGGAAGCAAAAATCGTTAAAATCATTATAAGAGAATAAGATAGACATTTTATAAATGAATAAAATGTCTATTTTATTCGCTAGTTTTCCGCTCTTTTGATATGCGTTGATATCTTGCTAACTTATTTTTATTTCACTTCTTGCGATTCCCGCATTTTTATGCTGGATATACTTTATAGATTATACATTCCTTGATATTTTCTCTTTCATGATTTCTAACAATTTCCAAATCGTAACGCGGCATCTTTTTTTTTTTCGCATGAATATCTTTTTTCTTCAGAAAAGAAATTCAACGATTCTATTATGAAAATAAACGCTGAATATAAACTTTAGCAATTTACCCTGTCTGTAAAAGCTTCATTGAGAATTTGACAAGGTGACGATTTTTGCCGACGATATTTTGAAACGGAACGTATTTATTTTTTACGATAAAATTTCCATGCCATTAATATTTATTGCTGCGAGCTGGCAGACTCTTTAGCATGCCGGTCAAAATGTTTAGCGGCATTTCGTCCGTCTTTAGGTTCTGAATTAAAATTCCGATGTAGTCGCCTTTGCATTTTACTCCTTTTGTGGTCGATAAATATATATACCAGATAAACCCTGGGGTCGATGAAATCGACTTACTCATTCCCTCAAACCTGTTGGCCTTGTTCGAAAATTTAAATCAATATTTACTACGTTATAACTAAGAATGATAAATTTACAACGAAGTCCTGTCCGTTGATTTTCATTGTTTTTTGCTTGAGATCTCCCCAGAGATTCAGTTAATGTACTAATGTATACTAAAACGGATTACAGTAATGGGGGCCAAAACTGGTAGTCTAGGTTGAACAAAGGTAAGAATAGTAATTATACATACGATAGTAATGTGAAAGAATGCGATATGTATTAGTCTTACAAAGGAAATGTTATGATAATTTTCGCAGATGTGAATAAGTTTACACGTCTTGGGAAGAGTGAAGTGTAGCGAACTTGAGATCGCTTAATTTGTTTGAAACATGAAAAATAAGAATGTGAAATAAAAGAAGGAAAAAAAAACTAGCATTCTGTCGCTTACAATGACGTGTTTTCCAGTCGATCCAATCAACGGAACAGTCTGCACGTGAAATTAACTTGCAAGTATTTGAGCATTCCTCTGACACGCGTGCCCTTAACGTAGTTCTCAGGGAGCTTTAGCTTGCTAAGGAGTGAGATAAGGCTGGCCCTTACACCTTCATGTATAAGTGCACTGGAGCAACTGGAAATAAATTGTCCTGTACAAAGACACAACGCACCGCACTGTATCAAACTCACAACCTTAACATCAAGAACCAAAAACCCCTAAACTCTAAGCCACGCGCCTTCACATAAAACGTCAGAAAGACCTATTTCAGAAGGAGGGTATTTTTTTACAAATTTGTAATTTTTGTTAACTTGTTTGTTTGATGCTGTTCATCAGTCTCGATCAGTGACCATCTTTTTCAGCTCAATATCTAACAGTTTAACATTCACAAGCAACTCTTCATGAGTTAATCGATACACAGCCGTTATAGATGAGTTCCCTGAAAAATACCATTTCAAAGTAAATGCATCTATACAGGCATTACATCTGCTAGAAACAGCAGCGAAATTTCTCTCCCATCATCTATCATTTTAAAAAGGACGCTGGGGTGTGAGCAATAAATTACTTCTAGGCTACCAACGTTATTTTGTAATTCACCACCTTAATTCTGAATATATATAGATTTCTTTTTTCTATGAAGTCTTAAAAACTTATATCTGTTGAACTTTTCATTGATGCTGAAATTTTTTGGAAACACTTAAGGAATAATCTTTCAAATTTGTATGCTAGGACTTATTTATTTTAAAACGTATTATTTTGATATAAACACGCATCTTTACTATTCCATAATATTTAAATGCAATAAAATATGCTCCCGTTGTTAGGAGCTTAAACTTTGTAATGACGTAATACCTGTCAATTCACTCCACGTGCTTCTATTAGAAGCTGGATATTATCTTTTTCTTTTAAAATTATGAGAACAATAAGTAATTTCATTGACAGAATAAACATACCAAATGCCATGATTGAGCTTTTCTATACAAATATCATGTACAAAGTGCTCTCATCTGAAAAAATTCTTCATATAAATGCTTCCACAGTTATTCGGTTAAAATGTTGGAATTGCTACTACCGAGATTCCAGCTTTAATATTGCAGCGCAGCCCAATGCCGATGAATAATGAACTGAAACTAAGCATCCGTGTTTTGTGAGTAAAATTTGATAAACACAAATAGTGTCCGCCATTCCCCAAATATCTCCCGACCCTTTAACCATCTGCATATCTATCTTGCTACCCTGGTTCTCTACAAACTATAGATGGATCTCAAAGGGCGTTGAGGTGAAACAAATGTTTTGCTGAAATCAAAGATAGGGATTAAAAAGATCAATTCTCCAATTATGACTTCTTCGTACAAAATCACTTGCATATTCCTGTGAAATTCAAAGTCACAAGAACGTACACGCGCGCAGAAACATACACGCACATGCACTCGCACACAAATTCACTCACACGCGCACATATGTGTGTGTGTATACATATATATATGTGGAGGCGCTATGGCCAAGTTGTTATGTTAGCGGTCTCGCGGTTTCGAATCCCAGACCGGGCGTTGTGTGTGTTTATTGAAAGAAAAACACCTAAATCTCCACGAGCCTCCGGCGGTGGGTGGTGCCGATCCCTGCTGTACTCTTTCGCTCCAATTTTCTCTCACTCTTTCTTCCTGTTTCTTGAGTAACGCTGCGATGGACTGGCCCCTGAGCCTGGCTAGGCTTGAAAAGGGCGCATAATATATATATATATATATATATATATATATATATATATATATATTATATATAAGTTAATACTTAAGTGCTGTGTATGTTGCTAGTGTCACACCGATAAAGCACGTTCACAGCTTAAGGCTACCAGCCATCATCCACGGTAATTACACAATTGTCGATGGATCTACATCATTGAATATATATATATATATATATATATATACGTTTATATATTTGTTGTGCAAGATTTTTTATGTGAAGTCGTGTGTTGAAACAGATATTTTTATATTTCGGAATGGTCATTTTGCCAGTTTAGCCAATAATACAATAGAAATACAAAATGGCTGACGGTTAGTAAGGAGAGACACAAATAAGAAAGAAGAAAACAAAGGACCACTGAAGCGGTCACAGGAGTGTGACGAAAGAACTCTGGCCGAAATAAATTAAGATTAATGTAAAAAATAAATAACATTGAAGCAAAGTAACACCAAATATATAGTGCGTGTGTTTTTATTGGCTAAACTGGCAAAATGACCATTCCGAAATATAACAATATATATATATATATATATAAGTAAATAAATGGCACACGAAGTACCGTTGTGCCATTTATTTACTTTTATGTATAAATTTACCCTCACGGGCTATCCTTTACTGCAAAGCAATACTCTCGTATTGCATTACCATTTTCATTATAATATATATATATATA
>NW_021833985.1:47500-52052 GCF_006345805.1 Octopus sinensis | reverse complement strand
CTTTTAAAAAAAAGTGTAACCTTTGCTCTTACATCTATACATGACCTTTTTGCTGGTTCGGTAACAAATTTCAGCCGAAGTAATGTAACCGTCAGAGCGGTTTTAGATCTCGTTGTGTTTTAAACCGTTCGCACAAACAAAAATGGCGACCGACATCAAACGGAAGCTTGAACCGAGATCGATCGAATTTTTCTACTTCCCGCTAAAAACACTCCCCCACTACACCCAACACCATTACCACCACAACTACAGATACCATCACTACCACCACAACCCAAACCACCGCCACCACCATCACTACTAAAGCAGCCATCTTAACTATCTTTACTACTACTACTACTACTACTACTACTACTACTGCTGCTGCTGCTGCTGCTGCTGCTGCTGCTGCTGCTGCAATAACTACTACTACTACTACTACTACTACTACTACTACTACTACTACTACTACTCTACTACTACTACTGCAGCTGCTGTTGCTGCTGCTGCAACTAGTGCTATTGTTATTGCTGCTGCTGCTGCTGTTGTTGTTGCTGCTATCAAACAGCGAGCTATAGATAGGACTGACTTTAGTGTATGAAACACCATAATCTGTATACGTTCACAAACTAGCTGATATATCAGTTCTCGCCTATGTTATATATTATATATTAGATATTATATATATGTTATATATATTATATATATATATATATATACATATATATATATATATATATGTATATTTATATATATATATATATATATATATATATATATATATATATATGTATGTATATATATGTATATGTATATGTATATATATTACGTATGTATATATATATATGTATTACATATATAATATACGCTTTCATACATCGTATACGTGTATATATATATATATAATATATATATATATATATATATTTATATCTATATACACACACATATATATATATATATAAATATATATGTATACACACACACACACGCATATATATATATATATACACATATATAAGGCTGTATTGATATACATGTACAAACACATTTACACACGCACACGTATACATATATACACATAGATAGATACATAGATATTGATATATATAATATGAGTATGCATGCATGTAAGTATATGTAGGCGCATGTATATACATATGTGCGTGTGTGCGTATGCATGTATGTATATATATATGCGTATATACATGTGTGTGTAAGCATGCTATTGTGTTTGGTTGATGAACATAAAACATTTTTTCATCATCTCTCATTCAATGTCTTAGATGATAATTTAGCATCTTGCCTTAGAACTTCATATTTAATAGTCGATTTTTATGATATATTTATATGAGAGCCATAACCAGTGAGGTCGTAAAGGGGCACCACTTGAAACAGTTTGTCTTTATGGAGCGAACGTATCTAGGCTAACTATATACATAAATATTTATATACATACTGTTTATATATATATTATTTCTAGATGTTTTATATGTATGTATATATATTTGTGTGTATACATGTATGTGTATACATGCATAGATACAGAAATGTATATAATTACATGTGAAAGTGTGAGCGTGTGTGTATGTGTGTGTGTGTGTGTGTGTGTGTGCGCGCGTAGGTGTGTACCTCTCCCCATCTCCAAGAACTTATCTCCTATGCGAATTCGAACCTAAAAATACTTGAAATGAACGACGTTGTGCAGGTCGAAAGAGAGAGAGAGAGAGAGAGAGAGAGAGAGAGAGAGAGAGAGAGGGAGAGATAGATAGGGAGAGGGACAGAGAGAGAGCAAAAGAGAGGGAACCCCAGAGACACAGAGAGAAATGAAAAGGAAGGAGAAGAAAAGCGAGGCTGATATCAAATTCTGAACTTGTTTCGTCAACCTGCTAGAAATAGCAGTGCGATCCCTCTTAAATCGAAAGTGCTGTCTTAAAGAATGGAAAGATGTATCAGATAATATATAATATGATTCATAGTGTCTGACGAGCCTAGATTACAGTCTTCATCTGGTTGCTGGACCTTTAGAAATAGCAGAGAATTCACCCTCAAATCGCTCGTATAGCATTTAAAACTAGATTAATGTAGTCCTATATACACTGTGTCTGAAATAGCTGTGAAGTCTACGTCAAGCAATACTCTCCTGCTTGAGAAGGAAGAAATGGTTTAGTTAAAGAAGTCTTAGATAAACTATGTTTTAAATGGCGATTATATTTATCTGGAATTGCGTACTGTTGTCTTAAGCAGTATTGAGAAGACACGTTAGATAACATGGTCCTATATGTACGAAGGTGAGTCAAAACGTAAGGCCATTTTGTTTAGGACAGGTATAATTACCAACACAGGAACATGTATCATACATCAAAATGAAGCTTGTTTTCTGTGGATCACATCCCTACTTCTCAACATCGTCACCGTTTCTCTCAATAGCAATGGTCCACCTTCGAATGAGAGCATGTATACCTGACCCGTAAAATGCTGTTGACTGTTCTTTGAACCACTTCTTCACTACAGTTTTCACTTCCTCCTCACTGGACTATCATCGTGACTGGACTATCATCTCTTCGGTCCCACGAAAGAGGGTTTGAGAGGCAAACATTATTCCAGTGATGAGGAAGTGAAAACAGTCAACGGGATTTCACGGGCAAGGTATACATGCTCTCATTCGGAGGTGGAACATTGCTATTGAGAGAAACGGGGACTATGTTGAGAAGTAGGGATGTGATCCACAGAAGACCAGCTTCATATTGACGTAAGATAATGTTCCTGTGTTAGTAAATATACATGTCCTAAACAAAATGACATCACTTTTTGACTCACTCTCGTAGTTTAGCTGAAAAACAAACAAATTTCTTTCCAGTAAAACCAGGATAGTCAAACATTTTAGAGACACTATGTCTGAAAGATTTGCCAAATCTCCCTTAAATTATATTGGTTTCAACTTTTGGAACAATGTCAGTAGGTTTTGGAGAAGGGGCTAAGTTGATTAAACCATCACCAGTCTTTAAATGATACACATTTTATCGAAACCGAAATTAAACAACGCAAAGTTGACTCCAATGGAATTTGAACTCGGAACCTGAAGACAGACGGTATGCCGGCATGCTAACAATTTATTCTTATTTCTTTATTGCCCACAAGGGGCCAAATATAGAGGGAACAAGCAAGGACTGACAAATGGATTAAGTCAATCACATCAGTGCGTAACTGGTACTTAATTTATCGACCCCAAAAGGATGAAAGTCAAAGTCAACCTCAGCGGAAATTGAACTCTGAACGTAACAGTAGACGAAATACAACTAAGCATTTCGCCTGGCGTGCTAACGTTTCTGCCAGCTCACCGCCTACTATTAAGTTACATTGCAAATAATACGTAAGCCAGTCCATTCCTCTGGAGAGGAGGATTTTATTTATCGACCCAGGAAGGATGAAAAGCAGTATTGATATCGGTTATATTTGAACTCAGAATGCATATTTTCAGAGGATATACGGTAATGTATTTCGTCTAACTCTTTAACGACTCTGACAAAACGGAACTTACGCATATTGGTTTGCATAGCATTATCTCATTTCTCCTAACTGGAACCGCCTCCATGCTTTCAGATAACTGTTATATTGCAAACCAATAAGATCCTTTTGGAGCATTTCATCCAATCAGAGCTTGTTATTACATAAAAGCATTTTCACTGTATATCAATCATTATAGGTCATTTTAGACGCCTAGCCTTTAATAATCTATCGGAGATCGAAAACAGCAATTTGGGAAAAAGAATATTTATTTAAGGCAGTCGTTCTCAACTGGGGTCCTTATGACTCTTTGCGGGGTCCATAGAGGATTTGGTTGTTAAAATTTATGTGCTGTAAATTAGTTATTCTTCTACCATACAGAAAATATTTTAATTTTGTTTTTATAGTTGCAAGCGTGGCTGTGTGGTAAGAAGCTGGCTTCCCAATCACATGGTTCCGCGTTAAGTCCCACCTTGGACGACTGTCATCTACTATTACCTCGGGATGACGAAAGCTGAAAGAAATCCATGTGCGAGCGTTTGTGTGTGCGTGTGCGCGTGTGTGTGTGTGTGTGTGTATTTGTGAGATTGTCTCCCACCAACCACATGACAACCGGTGCTGGTATGTTTATGTCGCTGTAACTTAGCGGTTCGGCATAAGAGATCCGACTGAATAAGTACTCGGATACAAAATGAAAATAAAAATTAAAAAAATAAGTACCGGAGTTGAGTCATTCGAGTAACAATTCTTCAAGGCAGTGCCGTAGCATGGGCGCGGTGTAATGACGGAAACAAACAGAAGACATAACACAGAATATACAATTCTTAATATTTAATTATTAAAATATAATAGGATTTTTAAACATCGAATTGCTAATAGGGTCCAGTAGAGTAAAATGAAGAACAAAGGGAGCCACAGGGGAAGAAAATGATTGGGAAAGATTGGTTTGATGTTTTCTTAGTCACTCACTGAAAAGAAAGCATGATCATAGTAGGAATGCCTTATACCATACCTTTTTCCTTAATAAGGTCTCACCTCGGACTAAAATATTGGCTTCAAATTTTGG
>NW_021833985.1:35000-40000 GCF_006345805.1 Octopus sinensis | reverse complement strand
TTTATGGTGGCTGAAAGATTTACAAGTCGTTTTTAAGACGCAAAATACCGGAGAAAAATGACGTTGTTGTCTCAACCGGAAGGCTTTTAAAATAGATCGGATCATTCAGAGCTGACCTAGGGATTAAAGCACCACCAGCACCATCACCAGCGCCACCACCACCTGAGTGCAAAGTGAACTTCCTCTAATGCTATTTTCTCATTCATAATTCATGAACAAATATGCAAATTAGGTTAATCCCATCATTTAGTTTATCACCGCCATCTGGATTCGAACTGGTTTAACAGCTTTCATATTTCACCTGTTCTTGAGCCAAGTCCCATGCGGCCCGCTTAAGATAAATTTCAACTCTTTATTTCTTCCTTCCCCCTTCCATCCTTCCTTCTTTCTTTCTTTCCTTCTTTCTTTCCTTCTTTCTTTCCTTTCTTTTTCCTTCTTTCTTTCGTTTCTTTCTTTCTTTCATTCATTCATTCATTCTTTCTTTCTTCCTTTCTTTCTTTCTTTCTTTTTCATTCATTCATTCATTCATTCATTCATTCATTCATTCATTCATTCTTTCTTTCTTTCTTTCTTTTTTTCTTTCCTTCTTTCTTTCTTTCTTTCTTTCTTCAAACAAGGACGGAAAATTAACACTTTGACTAACTGAAATTTCTTACATGTGGAATTAACGCCAAGTGGCTGAATACACCGCAGAGACGTGTATCTTTAACGCAATTACCTGGTCGTATCAGTACGATACAAAATGATGTGGCATGGCTGGAGCATTTGAATTAGGGGTAGGTACAATCCAGAAAGACAACGAGAGAGAGAAAGAAATAAAGAGAGAGAGAGAGAGAGCGATAGAGAGACAAAGAGAGGAAGAAAGATAGATAGTTATATAAATATATATATATATGTATATAAGGAGAGAGAGAGAGAGAGAGAGAGAGAGAGAGAGAGAGGAGAGAGAGGATTAAGGAATTAAGTCCGATTCTTGGGCTCGTATTTTATTTACCATTCACCTCGAAATCCACCTAGGTGGCTCTTGAACTCACAAGGCAGACAACCAAGGCGAGCCAGAGCAAGCGCCACAAGACATTTCTATGTGTTTGACTGACGGTTCTGCCAATTTGCAGACTTCCAAAAATAATGAAAGATAATGGAAAAACTTGCTTATGGAATATTTACCATTTATTGGAAGTGTATCCAGTTTTACCAATATTAATAGAAGTAAATAAAATTAACGGTTTATTGGAATAAATTTAAGGAAAAAGAACGCGAATAACGAAGACGGACAGAAGAAGAGTTGGAAAGAGGATGTAGAAGAGGAGAACGAGAAGGAGGAAGAAGAAGAAAAGAAGAGTGGATTGAAGAAGATGAAGTAGACGAAGAAGGAAAAGAAGGAAATGAAGGAAAGGAAGGAAAGGAATGAAAGGAAGAAGCATCAGGGAAAGAAGAATTTGCAGAAGAAAAAGAATGAGGAAAAGAAGACGACGAAAAAGAAGAATGAAAAGAAGAAATTGAAGGAAAAGAAAAAGACGAAAAATGACAAGAGAAATAAAAGCAGAAAGAAAGGAAGGAAGGAAATGAAGAATAAGAAAGTGATTAGATTGGCAAAAATAAATGAAATGTCGCGCATAATAATTATGGTCATTATGTCGATAGATTAGATGTTAATCGTGAGATGTGTGTGTGTGTGTGTGTGTGTGTGTGTGTGTGTGGTGTGTGTGTGTGTAATAAGAAACTTAATTATACGTACCTTACATATCTCCTACCTCAATTCCATGCCCAACCTATGGAAATATTAATTGTGTAATTAACAACAATTACAACACATGTTGGTCGCGATAATTGCAATATAAATATAGTCTGCAAAGCGAAAAGAAGAAAGAACATGAATAAGAAAATAGTAGCAGTGGAATAATTATAAACACAATAATAATAATAATAATAATAATAATAATAATAATAATAATAATAATAATAATAATAAGAATAATGATAGCAATAATTAATAATAATAATAATAATAATAATAATAATGATAAAATAATAATAATAATGATACATAATAATAATAATAATAATAATAATATTAATAATAATAATAATAATAATAATAATAGTAATAATAATAGTAATGATGATAATAATAATAATAATAGTGTTGATATTAATAATAGTAATTGCAGGAAAGAAGAGAAAAAGCAGAACTGCAATAATAATAATAATGATGATGATGACGATGATGATGGTGATAATAATAATGGTAATAAAGATGAAGTTATAAGAATAATGATGTTAAAAATAATAGTATCAATAAAAATAACAAAAATAATAAGGATGGTGATGATGACAATGTTAATAATAATAATAATAATAATAATAATAATAATAATAATAATAATAATAATAATAGTAATAGTACTAATAATAATATTAGTAGTAGCCGCAGTAATAGTAGTGGTAACTGCAGTAGTAGTAAGTAATCGTAATAAAAATATTATTATTATTATTATTATTATTATTATTATTATTATTATTATTATTATTATATTATTATTATTATTATTATTATTATTTACTTTTAATCTGCATGTTTGTTGCAATCACTTGCCTAGGACACACCCAATGTCACTATTATTATTATTGATACCACTACGACAACAACAGCAACTACTACTACCACTGCTGCTGCTGCTACTACCACTACTGCTGCTGCTGCTGCTGATGATGATGATGAGGAGGATGATAATAATAATAAAAATAATAATAAAATAAAAATAATAATAATAATAATAATAATAATAATAATAAAAAATTAATAATAATAATTTATAGGAGTACGCAAAAGAAAAAAAAAATTAGGATACTGAGTAACAGCAAGATGAAAATGGAGAGAAAAAAAATTGCGGCAGAAAAAGATGAAGATAAAGAGAGAAGAGGAGAGATAATATGGCCGACATGATGATTGGTCGGTCCAGTCGGCTGGCTGGTCGGTTGACTGGTTGGTTAGTTGGCTGGTCTGTCGGTAGGTAGGTGGCCAGCGTTCCAGCATTGACATCAATATAATTATCACGAATGATTTGACTTTATTGACGAAGAAGGCGTGCCAGGTATGTTGTGAGACTTTGGTTGTAATTGCGTGAAACGTGTTATTTATATAAGCATGCAGGCATGTAGATATGTGCGTGCGTCTTTGTGACTTTATCTATCTCACTCTCTTTTCTTATATATATATATATATATATATATATATATACTTTTATGTGTATTACATAAATGTACAAAGGTACGGACATATATATATATATTGCATATATATGACATCAGCAGATTTATATATGTATATATATATATATATATATATGTATGTATATATGTATGTATTTATATATAGCGATATATATATTATATATATATATATATGTGTGTGTGTGTGTGTGTGTAAGTATATGCATATACATATACATGTACATGTATATACAATTACAACCAAATTAAGTGTGTGTATAAATGTATATATATATATATATATTATATATATGTATATATGTATATATTCATATATATATATATATATATATATATGTATGTATGTCTATATATATATATGCCTATATATATATATATGCCTATATATATATATATACATTTATACACACGCACGCACATACACATTACAAACACAGAAACATATATATATGAGGTTGTTGGGACAAGAATAACTCCAAGCCAATAAAGAATACAACACCTTTAAGGTGGGTATTTATATTAATTTATGAAACTGTAATTGTTGATTGTTACAAAACCACCTTCGTTTCACTCTTACGAGCTCATTATACACGTGTTTTTGAAAAAGCTTCCAACAGCGAAAATGCTTACCCAAACGATAATAGTGTCACTCATTTTTTATAGATTTTATTTTATATAATTACAATATTTGAAGTTGAAGTAAATGATTCTACAAATATTATGATTGTATTAGAAATTCTTTGCAAAAGCTTATTTCAACTACACACATACATACATGCACAATACACAAATATACACATTAATATTGGGTTGTCCGGAAAGTTAGTACCGATTTTTAAAGGAACGAAAAAGGTCAATAAGTACTTGCCATTACATTTTCAATCAACGAAATATGAAACATTTTGTTGCACAATGCGTCTCTATCTTCCCTTTAACTTGAAAATATCCTCTTCCCAGAATTGAGGTGGTTTCATGGCAAAGAATTCATCAAGGTATCTTTTTACGTCATCCAAGGAATTGAAATTTTTACCATTAAGACTATTCTGCAGAGACCTGAATAAGTGGAAATCCGAAGGAGCAATATCTGGTGAATATTGAGGGTGAGGTACCACATCTCAGCTGAGCTGCAGCAATTTTTGTCTAGTTCCCAAAGCATCAATTGCCGAAAATGAACTTTTTTATCTTCCATGTTAAAGAGTTACAGAATTAACACAGGTTATAGGAACATAAACCTTCTTCCAGGTTTAGGACGAATGTGGCTGTAATTTAGCCCTAGGAGACATCCTCTCCAACTGGCTATACGACACGATTTGTGTCCTTATATTTTCGAAGCTGGAGACGATATCTCCCGGGGCTAAATTACAGCAACATTCGTCCTAAACCAGGACTGCCATGTTATGTTGGCAAAAGTGCCGTTGCTGAATATCTCTCGTTGTGAGATTTAAAAATGATAATTTACGTTAAAATAGTTTTGAACAGAGATATTGCCCTGTGACGGCAGGTAGAAACAAACTCGTACCTAGTTGAGTTGGTGCAGATATGATTGATATCACACATATGGACAACTCGTGTAATAAAATCCATTTGAGGAAAATCAACTATGATCTTCTTTAAATCAGCTAAAATAATTTATTATACTCTTACAGTTAATTCTTAGAATGGCTCCAAATTTTGTTACTACTACTACTACTACTACTACTACTACTACTACTACTACTACTATAACTACTACTACTACTACTAATAATAATAATAGTAATAATAAT
>NW_021833985.1:7500-30000 GCF_006345805.1 Octopus sinensis | reverse complement strand
ATAAAATATATATATATAATTTCTTTTTTTTTTCTTTCTGCCACCCAACGGTTTATCACGGCAGTAGCCACTGACAGCCGAACGATCAAACGCACACACGTACACAAAAAATGTTTTCTACCCCTACGCCAACACACACATATATAAACAGTATACACACACACACGTCTCTAAGTAGATTTTTCTCGCCCCTTATAAAACATCCAATATTCTTTAAATAGTCAGAACTTTATTCTCGGTCACAAAGAACATCTATACACCCTCACCCACATGTTTGACCGACCGATGCCTGACCTGTTGAATTCTTCAGCCACCGGTTCTCAACATACACTGATAAACAGTTTCGCCATGGGCTCTTAGGAGCACAGTTCGATTGTTTTTTGCTATGCCTCTGTTCTGTTTTTGTTTTTCCAACGGATTTCCTTTTTTTCTTCCTGAAGAGAAAGAACCAATATGGTCCCATTATTCAATCGGATTTTGGTAATTTGTGCCTTTCGAAACACGTGTTAGAATGAAATAAAACGATTTCTGTTCAATCTGCGTTCAGCTCCATTTCTTCAATTCACCAATAATGTTTTAATTTCAATTATCCGCACCAAGCACGGTTGCAACGCCAGATGGTTGTACCTCCAACCGTGCTGTTCACTGCTGTGATTTTTGCTACTAAGGTATCGGTTAAACTTTTGATTAATCTACTACAAGATTATTCATCTTTCTATTTCACATAATATATATATATATATATTATATATATATATACAAACATATGTGTACCTATTCATACACATATATGTACGTATTACACATATATGTATGTACACACACACACATATATATATATATATATATATGTATATAGTATATACATACATATGTGTACCTATTCATACAATATATGGTACGTATCACACACACACATATACACATACATACAAACATACATACATATGTGTACCTATTCATACCTACACATACACACATATATACATACAATTACAAACCCATTCCCTAATTTAATTTTATTATCTTCATTTATTACTTTTGTTATCTTTGTCCGCTGGTCACAAAACATCTTGGCTAGTCCCTTATCTTTCTACTTGAACACAAGCACTCACTCACGCACGCACACTCATTAGCAACACACCACACCCTCATTCGTACACTCATACACATACACGCACGCACGCGTTATATTCATACATACATACATCTACATACATACACGTATATACACATACGGTACGCGTACCTACAGATTCATGTCTACAATCATAGAAGACTAGTCTATACATATACACCAAATATATATACACACATAATATACACCTACATACAAATACATACATACATATATATACACAATATATATATAAATACACACCATACACATACACATATATATATATTATATACATATATACACATATTATACAATATATATACATATATATATATATATACACATATCCGGCATACATACATACATACATACACCCATACATACATACATATATACACACATACACACACCCACACGTATACATATACACATTTTCTTTAGTAGTGGAAAAGGCTAAAAAACTTATTTGGCTGCTATTTCTAGAAAGGTTCAGTATGTGGCAAAGTAATTTATTTACTAACCCTAATTATATAATATTTTATATATACATACACATACTACACACATATATATACACATACATATGCATACACACACATATATACATATATACATATATATAACACACACACACATACATATATATATATATATTTTTACATACATACACACACACACATAATACATGCGTATATTCCTACTATACCATACATTTCTATACATATATACGATACACATATACAAGCGTGCACATTACAATATGGTGAAAGGTCTTAGGAGAAAAGGTAGTCGGGGGTGCTAGGGGGAAACGGTGGGATTGGGGGGGTTTGTGGGTGGGGTGTCATCAATCTGGTTGCCGGGTAGGTCTATAGTTCTTGTAGTTGCATAATTCTTATGCATGCAATTTGGGGAGTGTTCTGAGATCTTGTTAAGGAGAGGGCCTTGGCGAACAAGCTCTAGGCTCTCCGAAATGCAAAGGTCACAGCAGGTATGGCCTCCTGTGTACGAACGCGCCTTCTGTAGTAGTTTCCACTTGGTCTTGAAGGGGATGGAGTTCCTTTTAAGGTACCAGATGTGGGCGGCGAGGGTTAGTTTGGTTGGATTTATCCGGTCGCCGGAACGAGTGTGTGTGCGTACCAACGGGTCTTAAAGCTGTTTGACGTCATTCCGATGTAGGATTTTCTTTATCGTCAGGGCCTGATCTTACCTCGCATGTATATACTAGGTCCCTCTGTAGGCAGTTGTTTGTGAGGGGGCAGGTGGTTTTATCAGGGCAGTTGCAATTGCTATCGGACGTTGGATGGGCCTCGGAAAAAGTAGATATGTTAAGTTTTTCACATTGTTGTTGGCTAGGTTCCTGGCTAGATATAGATTAGGCGTGGTAGAGTAGGAGAGTCTAATAGTGTTCTTATTTAGGATAGTGTAGTACTTATGTTGGGTGGGGAAGTTGTGGGGAAGTGTGTAGGAGAGTGAAGAAGATTTTGCTACAGGTTGTAGCGACCTCACGGTTGAAGGGGGGGTTGTACCAGCTAATGTGTCTTCGTCTATTTTTCCTGGGGGCGTGGGGCTATACTAGTATAGGTAATCTTATCTTAAAGCCACTGTGTGTATACGTAACATATATGTGTATGAATAGGTACACATATGTATGTATATATATATATAATATATATATATATATATATATATATATATATATATATATATATATGTGTGTGTGTGTGTACATACCTATATGTGTATATGTATATATGAGTATATAGGGACTTGTGTGTTGTGTGTGCTGTGTGTATGTGGATATGTGTGGTATGTGTGTATGGTGTATGTGTGTTGTGTATGTATATATTTTTTGTGTGTATGTGTATGTGTGGTCGTGTGTGTGTATATATACATGTGTGTGTATATGTATATGCATGTATATGTGTATGTATGTATATGTATTATATATATATATATATATATATATATATATATCTACTGTATATATATCAGTCCATACAATGCATCATGAATACACACATATGCAAAGATACGCACAGATGCACACACATACACAAACACAAACTCTCACACACACATGTATATATCTGTATAGATATTCATATTCATATACACACACACACACACACACACACACACACATATATATATATTTGCAAAAATGCATATAAATATATCTAATCTATACGCCCAGTACATAAGTCGTGCATTTCTGCATGTATGTGACACGATGCATTTGTTATATCCTTAAATTGTTACCCGTATTGTTTTCCATATAATTCTTCATAAAAATCCTATTTTCTCGCCAATCAAATATGAAGCACATTTGTTGATTACAGAAATATGTGAAAAGCAACGCATTTTCTTAATTCACCGTAATTGCTTTTACAACACCTTTTAACGGTGAACAACAACGACAAAATATATACAGTAGCAACAACTCCACCTCCTCCACTTTAACTTTCACCAGCCACCACCACCACCACCATCCACAACAACGGCAACAACATCATCCAGGTACAGATATAGCATTTTCCATAGCAGCAAATATATTAGTTTAAAATAGAGCGATAGTAAGAGATTAATCAATGACTCGAGGGATTCATCGATATTTCACGTTTTATCAGTTTTGTTGCTTTTGTTTCTATTAAGCCTTGCCTTGATTTATATATTTTCATAATCGTGTTTCATTATGTTAATGATTTTTATGCTAATGGGTTTCAGAACGGATTGGTTTTATCCAAAACTTTCGATTTAGCTAAATTAGTATCAAGATACATCTCATGGGTGCTCCGGGATGTATCATACTTCGTCAGTGATGTTTCCGGGTTCGGTGGTGGTTTTGGCTCGTCCGACATCAGAACCACTCACCTTGTTGACCCAGCCGGTGTTGATAAAGTACCAGCTTCTCTCCTAGTAAAAAATAGGGGCTGCTGTGTCCTCTCTGTCTAAAGTTATGTGGTGACTGCGGTGACGGAAGTCATGGATCTGTTCTTCGTTGCACCAATAACTCCAAGCTCAGTCAATGCTCTGCAGATCGAACTCGCCTTAAAACCACGGCAGTCTATTTCCATCGATTCGCAGGTTTCCTCGCCACCATTATATTCTACATGTCTCTACCGTTTCTTGATTATTTATCAAAATTTCTCACATGGGCCTTTTCCATAGGTTTTACCCAGGGAACAACAAGCTTTCTCTGTTTTTGCGGTGATATTATGTGCGGCTCCCTTCTATGTTGCCCCAGTAACTCCAAGCTCCGTCAGATCTTTGAGGCATGAACTCCTCTCAAAACCTTCGCTGCTTACTTTATTGTTTCGAAGCTTTGCCTTCTACACATCTCTACTGGTTTCTGATTATTTAGAAAAATTCCCTCGTGGGACTTTTCTATGAGTTCTTCTAAGGGAAAGGCAATTTCTCGGGCTGACCAAAGTCTTGTCAGTGGATTTGGTAGAGGGAAACTGAAAGAAGCCTGTCGTGTATATATATATATGTGTGTGTGTGAATGTTTGCATGTCTGTGTTTGTCCCCCCACCATCGCTTGATAACATATGTTGGTGTGTTTACATCCCCGTAACTTAGCGGTTCGGTAAATGAGGCCGATAGAATAAGTACTAGGCTTACAAAGACTAAGTCCTGGGGTCGATTAGTTCGTCTAAAGGCGGTGCTCCAGCTTGGCTGCCTTAAGTCAGATGACTGAAACAAATAAAAGAATACACACACACACACACACACACACACACATATATATATATATATACATATACGGCGGTGCATCAGCATGGCCGCAGCTCTGAGCTGAAACTAGAGAGAAAAAAAAATATATATGGAGAAATCAATCAGCGGTGCATAAAAGAATAATAAAATAATCACAAGGGAAATTCGAAAATTCGAATGAAGTTTCTTGCTGAAGAAATTAACTGTTGTTGTTGTTGTTGGTGGTGGTGTTGTCTGTTTCTGTGGATACTCTCTTTGAAATATTCCTCGATAATTACATAGCGAAACTACTGGAAAAGAAATCTGTTTAAGATTACAAAGTAATGAGTAGAGACGGTGTTGGTGGTTGTTGGGGGGAGAGGATGCTGAGAAGGTAGGAGGGAAGGGAGAGGGATGAGAGAGAGGTAAACGGAGTAAGGAGATGTAATAATAATAATAATAATAATAATAATGATAATAATAATAATAATAATGATAATAATAATAATAATGGTTTCAAATTTTGCCATAAGGGCAGCTATTTTGGGGGAGGGGATAAATCAATTAAATCGACTCTAGTGTTCAATTGGGATTTAATTTATCGACCCGAAAGGATGAAAGGCAAAGTAGACCTTGGCGAGATTTGAACTGAGGACGTAGTGACAGACGAAATGCCGCTAATCATTTCGCTCGACGTAAAGGAGCGTATTCGACATATTTTGCTTTATGTGTTCAATAAAGGCAAACAACGCAACGATAAGTGCGAAGAATATTAATGCAGTATATGGGAATCGGACAATAAGCGTAAGCCAGTGTCAACGGTAGTTCCAGAAATTCCGAACCGGAAATTACAGCCTAGAAGCCGGGACTCGTTCTGGAAGATCTGTAGAGCTCGACCAGGACGTCCTGCAAACCCCGTTGGAACAAAATCCCCTCGTAACTATTGAAGAACTAGCAGAGAAGCTTGGATTTGGTCATTCAAACATCCATCAACACCAGCTTACCATCGGAAAACGACCATCTTTGGTTCCAAGATCAAAGGTGTTCTTCCATCAAGATAATGCTCGACAACATACAGCGAGGATGACATTCCAAAGGCTGGAGCAGTTTGAATGGGAAACGATGTCCCATCAACCATATTCGCGGACATTACCACATCGGATTATCATTTATTCAGCAGTCCTCAAAATCATTTGAACGGAAAAAATATGAATTCTGTTGATGGGGTCAGAACAATACTGGAGGAGTATTTTTCGTCATGGACAAGTGAATTTTGGAAGATGGGCCTCGTTAGTCTACCAGATAGATCGAAGAACATTTTAGATAATGGAGATTAAAAAGAATTTTGTTTATCTTAATTTTAAAAAAATAAATGAAGTATAAAAAAATACATATTATTTATGAGATGACCCAATGTGTGTGTGTGTGTTCATCTACGTGGTGTGTGTATGTGTAGGTGTTTTCGCGTAATCTGAGTGTGTGTGTATGAGGGGGAAATGTGCCCTCGTGTGGGTGTATAGAGAATGTAATGGCGAATTTGCGCACGCATGCATGAGCGTGGGAAATGTGTGTGTCTGTATGTGTGTATGTGTGTGCATTGTGTGAGGGGGAATGTGCGCACATGTGTGTATTTGTGTGTGTATGTGTGAGTACGCGTGTGTCTATATGTGTGGCATGGACGAATGTCCGCACACGTGTATGACTGCGTGTGTGTGTATATATAAGTGTGGTGGGTTTGTGCACGCGCGTATATGTGTGTATGTATATGTGTGTGTACGTATGAGAATTTTACGACTTTTGCTTTCCGAATTTGATTTCATTTTGCAAGGTTCGAAAATGAGTCCACATTAAAGTAAAATTAATTAGTTATGCTTAATTAAGTCCTCTGTTATTAGGTGATGCGTTGTTAAGAGTGTATAATTAGGACTGCGGATTTAAGAATTTCAAATTAGCAATGTCTAATTAGGGTTGCGTTATTATGGATTTGCAAATCAGCATATATAATTAGGAATCACTTCTAATTACTAATGATAAATTAAAGATGTGAAAATTAGTCCTAGCTAATTAGGGAGAAATATCCAAGTGCTAGTATTCGTCATATTTGTAGGAGGACGTCTAAGGTTACTGCAGTGGAGGTTGGGGGTTGTTCGGGGTTTGTGTAGGGCATTGTTGTATTTTCAGCTAAAGTTCATTATGTCGTCACTGAATTACATAACCGACTGGATCACTGAAAACATGGCGGAAAAAAGACTTTGGTATTATTGTGGATGTTGACGGTTGTATTGTTGTTCGTGTTGTTGTTCGTGTTGTTGTTGTTGTTGATACTGTTGTTGATTTTGCTTTATATGTTGTTGTTATTGGTTTTGCTGGTGATATTTTTGTCAACGCTGATGCTGTTGTCTTCTTCTTTTTCTTTTTCTTCTTCTTCTTCTTCTTCTTCTTCCAATCAGGACTCACGCCATTAGCCACAAAGAATAATCTCTGATTCGAGCCTACTCTAAGCTACTAAGAATGCGTGTGGCAACTTGAAGATCCACCCACCACATGCGTTAGAGTGGCGGTTGCACGGGTGCGAAAGCTCCGTTGTTATCGTCATTCCGCAAACGGTGGCTTTTAACGGGTGGATAACTGAACCATCCTGGGATACAGAGGATTCGCAATCTAGACTAGGGTCTGAAATTTGCCACACCATAGTGGGTTACACCATGGTTCCTCTGCTTTGTGGCAGAAGTAGGAAGAAAGAGTGAGAGAAAGTTTTGGTGAAAGTGTACAGAGGGTTTCACCACCACGACCCCGCCGCCGGAGCCTCGTGGAGCTTAGGTATGTTTGCTGAATAAACACTCACAATGCCCGGTCTGGGAATCGAAACCGTATTCTTCCGACCGAGAGTCCGCTGCCCTAACCACTGGGCCATTGCGCCTCCACTGATTCTGTTGTTCAAGATGTTGCTGAAATCGTTGTCGTTGTTGTTGTTGTTGTTATTGCTGATATCATTGTTGATGTTGATATTGTTATTGATGTTGATGTTGAAGATTTTGCTGATATAGTTGTCAATGTTGCTGATGTTGTTGTTGTTGATATCATTTTCGAATTTGTTGTTGGTTGTTGTTGTTTAGCTTCAGATGTCGCCTGATTCAGCATCCCTCTGATTAAAGTCCGTGACTACTTAACCATCTTCTTTTTCATGCATGCGCAAAGAGAAAAATATCTTTCAATGCGGAGCTGACATTTTCTTTTTTTCACCAGAAAACGTGTCAGTTGTTAGAGAAGTCTCTTAATCAATCTTAACATTAATTTTTATGAAATTACTCAAGAACACATTGACATTCTCTGGTTCACCATCTGGAATATTACCTCTCATCTCTACATTTTCTACCGCTAATATAAAGGCTTCAGTTCCCTCAAGTAGTTGGTCGCTGGTTCTGGAGTTCCAGGAATCTGAGGAACGTGGAACCATCTCTTAGCCACTCTGATCTGGAGCAGTGGCACCTAACAGGACCCTAGTTTTGGGTTAATTAGCATGTACGAGGGTGAATCAAAAAGTAATGTCATTTTGTTTAAGACAGGTATAATTACCAACACAGGAACTTGTATCATACATCAAAATGAAGCTGGTCCTCTGTGGATCACATACCTACTTCTCAACATTGTCACCGCGTTTCTCTCACTAGTAATGTTCCACCTTCGAATGGGAGCATGTATTCCTGCTCCGTAAAATTCTGTTGAGTATTTTTTGAGCCACTTCTTCACTACAGTTTTCACTTCCTCGTCACTGGAATAATACACGCATGTACAAATACGAGTGAGTGGAAAACGAAATAAGGGCACTCAACAAATTTATTGGAAGTTACATGTATGGATTAAAACATTTTGATTCAAATTCGTTGGTACTCAGAGTTTCAAGCGTGATGATAATCTTCAGTCATTTCGAAATGGCTGGAGATTACAATCACGCTTGAAACTAGGAGTAGAAACGAATTTGATCCAAACTGCTTTGATCCTTAGCCTACAGAAGTCTGACTGAAGGATCGAAGTGCACTCCATCTTTGCCCATCTCGCTTTACCTTGGGAATCAGATAAAGTGTTTCTAGAATTTCATTATTCAACGCGTCCTTTCTTTTTTATAGAAAAAATAGCATTAGATAATAATTTGAAGGAAATTTGGTAATTATTTCTTCCTTCCTTCCTTTCTTGTTCTTTATTTCTCGTTCTTTTCTTCCTTTCTTTCTTTCTTTCCTTCTTTCTTTCTGTCTTTCTTTATTTCTTCCTCGTTCCTTTCATTTTCTTCCTTTTTCTTCCTTTCTTTCTTTCTTTCTTTTTGTCTTTCTTTCTTTCTTTCTTTCTTTCTTTCTCATTCCTTTCTTTTTTCGTTCCTTCTTTCTTTCTTCTTCGTTCCTTTCATTTTTCTTTCTTCCTTTCTTCCTTCCTTCCTTTCTTTCTTTCTTCCTTTCTTCCTTCCTTCCTTCCTTCCTTTCTTTCTTCCTTTCTTTCTTCTTTCTTTCTTTCTTTCCTTCTTTCTTTCTGTCTTTCTTTATTTCTTCCTCGTTCCTTTCTTTTTCTTCCTTTTTTCTTCCTTTCTTTCTTTCTTTCTTTCTTTCTTTCTTCCTTTCTTTCTTTTTTCTTTCTTTCTCATTCCTTTCTTTTTTCGTTCCTTCTTTCTTTCTTCTTCGTTCCTTTCAGTTTTCTTTCTTCCTTTCTTCCTTCCTTCCTTTCTTTCTCCCTTTCTTCCTTCCTTTCTTTCTTTCTTTCTTTCTTTCTTTCTTCCTCGATCCTTTCATTTTTCTTTCTTTTTACTTGTTTTTCCTTTCATTCCATCTATCTTTCTTTGCTTCTTTATTTCTTATCTTTCTTTCTCTTTCGATCGATCTTTCCTTTCTTCATTAGTTCCTTCCTTCCTCCTTTCTTTCTTTCTTTCTTTCTTTCTTTCTCGCTCTTTCCTCCACTTTCCTCCACTTTCCTTCGCCTTTTTCTTTTCTTCCTTCCTTCCTTCCTTCCTTCCATCTTTCCTCAACACCCACAACATTATAAATTCTTTGAGTCACGTCACAACCATCGACAAGCACACGAACTTCAAACCGAGAACAATCCAGGGACCTTTAGATTTCTATAGAATGCCAATTTGAGGCGCCACATTTTATTCTTAACACCTAACACTAACTTTATGGTATTAATATCTTTTTCAACACGATCTTCATGCAGAATTTATTTAAATATATAGAAATCGTCTAAGAATGGTGAAGTGAAATGTGTGATGTGTTATGTGGCGAAACGTTATCTTCTTTCGATGAATAAAGATATACCAGATAGAAAGTTTCCGTAAAGATAGAAAGAGTGATAACATAACTTCTTTTATGGCTTGCCTTACATTTGAGCATCGATTTTGTGTCATGAAAAAAGAAAATAACGACAAAAATAATAAAAGAAAAACAATATGGCGACAAGTTCACTGGAAGCAGACGATACGATAAGTGTGATATTAATTCAGTGGAATATGTTGCTATGTCTCTTGAGATGAAAGCGAAGTTTGGCAAACTGTTCGAATATAACATTGAAATATTTTATTTTAGTTTTCCAATTCTCATTAATACGTCATACCAATTATAAACATGGAACTGCATGGAAGTCGAGAGGATAGGAAATGTCTGAAAAGCCACAAAAGAATTTTTTAAAAAACGAACAGAAAATAAAAGAATAGAAAATGTAGTAAAGCGATGACTGACCCATTGGAAGCTATAACCAAACGACGCTATTCTTCACTTATGCCTGAGGTGAAAATTTTTGAAAGCAATAACAGGAAAATGAACGTCGACAAAAACGCATTGGTTGGATTCTACGAATTTTGCAATATTATTTCATTCACTTCGTTTTAAATGTTTACACTTTTATCGCCTTCAGAGTATTCTCCATTTGAAGCAATGCATCGGTACCAGTTGCATACTGGAGTCGATCTAATCGACTGGCCCCTTCCCCCAAAATTTCAGGCCTTGGGCCTAGAGTAGAAAAGAATATAGACAAATTTCATTAACGATTTCATTCTCGAAATCCGTGGGTGAGCAATATGAAATTCTTTTAATAATCGCTTTTGCAGTGTGACTGGCACGACGACTCTTTGTGCGTACACCAACACATTGTCACATATTGAGAAATGGCTTGCATTTGTATTGCTCTTACATTTATCTTTTAGCCTGTATTTCTCCCATTCTTTAAATGAATTTATTGCTTTCCAATTTTATGCCTCCAAAAGAACCGGTAGAATAAGTACTAGGCTTACAAAGAATACGTCCTGGGGTCGATGTGCTCGACTAAAGGCGGTGCTCCAGCATGGCCACAGTTAAATGACTGAAACAAATAAAAGAATAAAAAAATATAAAAATATAATATTTAAGAATAAATATACAACCGCATTTTTCAAAAACATTGAATGTTTATGATGGTCCACTCGACGAAATAAGAATGGAAGGTGTCTATAGAGAAAAGATGGCTAAGAACCGTAAGTCTAAATGCTAGCGTCAAAGTGGAAGCCTCATAAGCAACCGAAGTGCTGGGAGGAAAAATGATGAATACGGAGGTGGTAGTGCTGAAAAGTTCATGGCTTTTATGGTATCGCGAAAGGTTAGAGTTGTTACCTTTACAAGGGAGGTAGAAATTGTTGCTGAAAAGCTGTGCTATCATTTCTGAATCGTGGCACTCCGACGGTTACGACGTGGACGAGAGTTCCAGTTGATCTGATCAGCGGAACAGCCTGCTCGTGAAATTAACGTGCAAGTGGCTGAGCACTCAACTGTCACCCTTAACATAGTTCCCGGGGAGATCCAGCGTAAGGCAGAGTGTGACGCGGCTGGCCCTTTAAATTACAGGTACAGCAGAAACAGGAAGAAAGAGTGAGAGAAAGTTGTGGTGAAAGAATACAACAGGGTTCGCCACCATCCCCTGCTAGATCCTAGTGGAGCTTTTTAGGTGTTTTCACTCAGTAAACACTTACAACGCCCGGTCTGGGAATCGAAACCGCGATCCTATGACCGCGAGACCGCTGCACTAACCACTGGGCCATAGCGCATCTACGACATAAGAATAAATATACAAACATTGCTATATTTCGACTTGATGTAATCTTTGTTTCAGTGTGGTTTATCATTATATTTGAAGAGAACTTAGGCGACCAGATTATATCATGTTAATAAGGGGAAGACCGGGATTGTTAGGAAGAAAACTTGCCTCCAGCGGTTGGCAGTGATTTCGTGATTTACCCATGTAACACACTTTGTAAATTATATGTGTAGCTAAGATACACATATAAAGTCTGTCTGTATCTCTGTCTCTGACTCTCTGTCTCTCTCTCTCTCTCTCGGCAAGAGAGATCTATATAATAAGTACCAGGCTTTAATAAATTGGTTACTGGGGGCGATTCATTCGATGAAAGTTTCTTCTTAAAGTGCCCAGCATGGCTGAAGTCTAATGACCGAAACAAGTAATATGTATAATATATATATATATATATATATATATATATTATATATAAACATATGATATATAACACAATATAATAATATATATATATATATATTATATATATATATAATATATATATATATTACTTGTTTTAATCATTAGACTAATGCCACGTAAGGCACTGCCTTGAAGAAAGCCGAAAAACTCTAATTACACACACACACACAACACACACACACACACACATATTTATGTGTGTGTGTGTATAAATATATATATATTTGAGTTGAGTTGAGCCCCCCCTTCGGTCATGAATGACCATGGGATTGCACCTAGAATGTAACCCTTCGAGGCACAAGTCCGGGCAAGGCTGTTTATGGAAGACCTGTAGTCATCCATGCATACCAGCCTTCCCTCTCCACACCACTGATGTTATGCAAGGGAAAGGCAAAGGGGCCGATACAGCTTGGCACCTGTGACGTCACAACACATTGCTACAGCTGAGTGAACTGGAGAAACGTGAAATAAAGTCTCTTGCTCAAGAACACAACACGCTGCCCGGTCCGAGAATCGAACACACAACCTCACGATCGTAAGCTCGACGCTCTAACCACTGAGCCATGCGTGTCATTGAATCTGTCCCCATTAGGCTAAACCGGTACTGGTTTTTTAACGTCTGTGTATATTAGAGTTTCGGCAAAAGAGACCGAAATAAATAAGTTTTGGGAACATTTTATGTTTTCGACTAAACCATTCAGAATGGCGCCACACAGTATGGCCGCAGTCCAATGACTGAAGCAATTAGAAAGGTAAATGTATTTTTATGAGGGTATTATCTGACATTCATGCACTGTGGAAGATCTAGTTAAGTTCACACGTGCCAGTTGTAAATTTACAGAAAGTATCAACGGAAATGTTGTATACAGATTTATATGTGACTTACTCGTTAGATACGCAATGTTTGAGCAAACTGGGCAAATTAGTAGCTTATAAAATTGTGGATAAAACTTAGTTTGTAGCTACGACCAAATAAATAACACAAGGTTGGTTTAATATCCAACTTACTTTCTGATTTTCAACGTTACCGACAGCGAAAACCGGAAGCCGAAAGCTCTCATTATATACAAGATAATTTTGAATGTCCCCAGTTGATAATGAAAACGAGGCTGTCTGCAAGATGTACAGAGTATGGTTAGATGGTTTACAATTTTACAAGACAAAGCTTTTACTAATGAGGACAACAGCTAGCCTCATTAGCTGAATATTTCGGTTCGTTAAATTCATGTTTCGAAAACAATTCTAGGCCGGTCATTTGGGAACAAAACCGAGCAAGTTAATTTCAGACTTAAATAACCAAATAATGCTTAGTCAACTGGCAGAAACGCTAGAATGATGGAGTGAACGACTTTTAGCTTTTTGTTAGGTTAGCCATCTTTACTTTCACAGTTCAAATTCAGCGAAGATTAAGCAATTGTTTTTTCTCAGTCCTACAGTCGGTAAAATATGCAGCGATGTAATATTCAATATATTCAATCTAGCTATTATATCGATTATTTGATTAATCTGCTCTAGAACGAGTTAGAGGCCCTCTATGGATTAGTTTCATTTGTTAGAAATAGCAAGGAGATCACCCGAAAGTCGCATTGTCATCTCTTAAAAGAACACCAAGCTATTAAAAAAATAACGTATTTGGTTGTTCGGAAAATACTGTCCAATTTTTCGCAAATATCTTTTCCAAATTCGATCTAAGGTGCTAATTTTGTAATGCTTTAGACGAAATTTTCATGCTTAATAATTATTGTGTAGTCGTTAATAAATTTTTATTAATGTCTTTGAGAGAATAATTTTGAAGCATAGAATTTCTTATTTCAAAATTGAAAAATGAAGCAATACGTTTACTTTATTTTTTCCATGAATTCAAGCTTTCCAGACGGCTGCGAAAATCAACAGAGCATGGAGAGAAGAGTGGTTTGGGAGATTCCGTAGTGGAGATGAGAGACTTGAAGATCAAGAACGTAGAGGACGTCCATCCACCCTTATTTCTATATTGCCCACAAGGGGCTAAACGTAGAGGAGACAAACAAGGACAGACAAAGGTATTAAGTCGATTACATCGACCCCAGTGCGTAACTGGTACTTAATTTATCGACCCGGAAATAATGAAAGGCAAAGCCGACTCCGGCGGAATTTGAACTCAGAACGTAACGGCAGACGGAATACGGCTAAGCATTTCACCCGGTGTGCTAAAATTTCTGCCAGTGTGCCGCTTCTATTTTTTTAGAGCTGACTAGAGTAAGAAGGGAATTAGTTGATTCCACCCTTGATGATCAGCATTTGACAAAAAAAAAAAGATAGTCGAGCAAAACCCACGACAAAGTGTCAGAGAAATATGCTTCAAAATATGGTATGTTTCTTGTTGGAACGTGAGGGTATACAGTATAGTGATAAGAGTGCAAGATCATGGGTTCGCCTCCCAGACCTGGCGGCACATTTTTCTTCTAGAGCAAAAACAATTCCCTTCATGATGCCACAGCGCATCCAGGCCTCTCAGCTGCGAATGAGTTACTCTGCGACAGACTAGAGTCTCTTTTATATATATATATATATATATATATATATATATATATATATATACATATATATATATACATATATATATATATATACATATATATACACATATATACACATATATATATATATACATATATATATACATATGTATATATATATGTGTGTGTTTGTCTCCCCACCAGCGTTTGACAACCGATGTTGGTGTGTTTTGTGTTTTCGTCCCCGTAACTTCGCGGTTCGGCAAAAGGGACGATAAAATAAGTGCTGGGCTTGCAGAGAAAGGTTAAAGCTAAAATATAAAAGAGAACACCGAGAGAACAAAGGAGATACCATATGGCCACTCAACCTGCAAGAAATAGCAGTTAAATTTTCGTTAAATTACATCCTACTTTCTCTCTTAATAAAAAGCAGATATGAAACGAACGTAACGAGCTTTCATGTGGTAGCTAGATAAGCTAGAAATGGCAGCCAAACTCCATCAAATCTCGAATAACTGTGAAACAGTAAATACAGACATATTAAATAACTTGTTCCAAATATACTTTGTCAGAATAAAAGAGAGGAAGGTCACAGCTGTCATGGCAGACAGAAAGAACTCTTTTAGACAAAGGCACCAATTAGCATTGGTAACAACACGCAAATTTTATTTTCTTTGGAATTCTTTAGACAGTGATAGAATTTTTCTTTAAAAAATAATAATAATAATAACCAGCTAGTTTCCAAAGTTTCCATTGAAAAAGATCTGTTCCATAGTAGTGAAGTTTGGACAATAACAGAAAGACTAGCAGAAGAGATAAATTCTGGACATCATTTTCTCTGTCGCTTTTGTTTGATATTTTTACTTGAAGTTCATTTGCCACACAGAATAATAAACTATGAAAGCAATGCAAAAAAACAAAAAAAAAAAAAAACACAAGAAAAAACAAAAAATAATAATACAAAAAAAATAAAAGAGAATTGTTCATATGATGGTCGTTGCTGCTGTGGTTGTTAATGGTGAATATTGGTGGTATAGTTCAGCCTGAATAAATGTTATTTGATCAGAATTATGACCAAGCGAGTAAAGTCTACCGTGTGCCCTACTAAGAGATCATTTCAAGACGCAGCATTCGATTCTTTGTGTTTCAAATGGTTTCTATTCTACTCTAGGCACGAGGCCCGAAATCTTGTGAGGGAGGGTGCCAGTCGATTAGAACGACGCCAGTACTCGACTGGTATTTAATTTATCAACCCCGAAAGATTGAAAGTCAAAGACGGCCTCGGCAGAATTTGAACTCAGAACGTAAAGACGGATGAAATACCTATTTCTTTCCTACCCACAAGAGGCTAAACACAGAGGGGACAAACAAGGACAGACACACGGATTAAGTCGATTACATCGACCCTAGTGCGTAACTGGTACTTAATTTATGAAAGGAAGAAAGGCAAAGTCGACCTCGGCGGAATTTGAACTCAGAACGTAACGGCAGACGAAATACCGTTAAGCCTTACGCCCGGGGTGCTAGCGACTCTGCCAGCTCGTCGCCACTTTTTAAATGGTTTCTAAGCCTCGCATTCCACGGATTGATCTATAATTACACGGATAGTGATCAGTCGGAGATTCTGCCTGTACTGCAAAAGTGCACCCAACACCACCACCACCACCACCACCACCACCACCACCACCACCACACCACCACCACCACCACACCACCACCACCACCACCACTACTACCACCACCACCACCACCACCACCAACAACAACAACAACAACGACAACAATCCACACTGCTCAGTTATCCAGTATGCACTGATTATCGTTTGTGTTTACAGGATTGTGCTTGCAAGGTTGCGTATTTTCTTATACGGATGTACGTACTTGTAACCATCAACATGGGACTAGCGATCAGAAAATATATGAAAGCACCTAATTGTAAACCATACAGAAGAGTGTTTTTTCAACAGGAAATGATGGAGATGGTCCAGAAGATATGTGAGGGTAGAAGCTTCGCTTTTGTGGGCCCCGTGTTTGGTGTCAATGAATCTACCATTCGTTCCAGTACGACGGCGCACCTGATCTTAAAGAATGATGCAGGTAAGAGTATCCTTTACGGGAAAGGGTAGAAATGATCCACGAAATACTTGTTGAAGCATCACTACTGCGGTCCGCGAGTTTGGTGCCAATGAATCTGCCATTCGTTTCAGTTACAAAGTGCGTGGACATGTTCCATTTATCCCTGATACATAACCAACGATTCATTTATCACGGATCCATTTATCATTGTGTTCCTTCGGAAACCACCTCCATCTCCATGATAAGTGACAAAATTGTACCAATACAGGATGCATGATGAAAAGAGACAGGGTTGTCGTGACTGGAACGCTTATTGATCATGCACCAATTCCGTCGCAACCGATCGATCGACTTGAGATTAAATATCCATTTTTAAATGCTTTTTTTTTATGTAGTTATTACACTGTCAAGATAATTTCTAATTGAGATTGAGAAATAATCGAAGAATTTTCCAGAAAAAAGGAGAGGCGGGCAATTTGTCAATTTGTTATCGATGGTTCATTATGAAATTATGGATAATATTGACATTGTAAATATTTATACCCGGGATCAAATGATGCTATGCACCATATCCTCTCGTTAATGAGAATTTTTCTGTTTTTTTTTCTTTAAATTTTAAAAACATTACTCCATATTTTTATATCTTGCTGTTTTTATTTATTTATGCATATGGTTATTTTTTTTTTATTTTGTAATTTGAGAAGCCAATATTTAAAAAAAAATTTTTTCATTGTTTTGTTACAGAATTCCTTCACCTAAAATTTATAGCGAAAGAATTTGGAAAAAAAAAATCATATTTTCTCTTTATTTCATTTAATTTTTAGAATTTCTTTTTGTTAATATCCCTTGCGCGCTCACATTATTCCGCTCTTCTTTCGTTTTCCTTTCATTCTTTCTTTCTTTCTTTCTTTCTTTCTGTCACTCCTTATTTCTTCCACTCTTCCTTTCTTCAACTCTTTCTTTCTCTCTTTCTCTCTCTTTCTCTCCTTTTCTTTCTCTTTCTTTCTTTCTTTCTTTCTTCAAGTTCTACTTTTCCTTTATTCTTTGTCTTCGTTACGTTTTCTGTTGTTTTTCCCTTCTTTTTCCCAGCATTATTTTCATTTACTCATTTTTTCCTTAAATTCTTATGCCACGCCCTCCACCCACAATATTTTCTTAATCTTTTTCATCCTCCTTATATACTTTTCTCTTTTATTTTCTCCTAACATTTCTGTCTTCTTCCTTCATTTCTTTCCCCAAACCTCATTATTCTCTATATATTCCCTTCCTATTATTTCTCAACAGCCTCCTCAATCTCCTCCCCCTCCTCCTCCTCCTTAGTCAGCCATTAATCCTCATCACTCATCCCTCACCGTCATTAAAATAATTTCTTTGAAAGTCACAAGATCACAGATATTGGGTGTAAGCTACAGTCGATTAAATCACTTTCACTATTTGATTGGTAATTTATTTTAATCGATGCTCACATATTGATTTAAATTTTTTTTATTCTCGACCTCTAGAACTCACAAGGCCGGTTGCCCAGTTTTCGCGCAGAATATGTTATCTCAATCACAAAATTCCCCGTAAACGAGAAGGCGGCCTGTCGCAGGGTTCAAGGCCTACAAATTCGAAGGGAGGGGACAAATCGATAATATTCACTGGTACTTTGATTTATCTCGCGTCCAGAAAAATCACCGTAAGAAATTTCGCCATAAGGCAAATTCGTCAAAAGACAAACTCGCTAAAAGACAAATTCACCGAAACACACATTCGCCGTAAGACAAATTTACCAAAAGACATATTCGCCGCAAAGCAAATTCGCTGATAGACAAATTCGTCAAAATGCAAATTCACCAAAAGACAAATTCGTCAAAATGCAAATTCACCAAAAGACAAATTCACCGAAATACAAATTCGCAGTAAGACAAATTTACCAAAAGACATTTGCCGCAAAGCAAATTCGCCATAAGACAAATTCGTCAAAAGACAAACTCACCAAAAAACAAATTCCCCGAAGCACAAATTCACCGTAAGACAAATTTACCAAAAGGCATATTCGCCGCGAAGCAAATTCGCCGAAAGACAAATTCGTCAAAAGACAAACTCACCAAAAGACAAATTCACCGAAACACAAATTCGCCGTAAGACAAATTCACCAAAAATAAATCCGCTGCAAAGCAAATTCGCCGAAAGACAAATTTGCATAATGGACAATGATGAACCGTACCATATCAACATTTTTTAAAACAAAAGAATGATGAATGGTTCTGTTGATAATAGCATATCTTTCTCGTCTGCGCAGGAAAAAAATAAACTGAAATGATCTTTACTGCCAAGATTATAACAGTTTGTCTTTCTTCTATGAATAAATAACATCAACAATTTCTCTCAGACCCTGAACAGAGCACAATTCTGTGGCTGTGTGGTAAGTAGCTTGCTTACAAACCACATGGTTCCGGGTTCAGTCCCACCGCGTTGCATCTTGGGCATGTGTCTTATACTATAGCGTCGGGCCGACCAAAGACTTGTGACTGGATTTGGTAGACGGAAACTGAAAGAAGCCCGACGTATATATGTATATGTATGTATGTATGTATATATATATATAAGTGTGTGTGCGTGTGCGTATGTGTGTGTGTTTGTGTGTCTGTGTTTGTCCCCCCGACATCGCTTGACAACCGATGCTGGTGTGTTTACGTCCCCGTAACTTAGCGGTTCGGTAAAAGGGAGACCGATAAAGTAAGTACTAGGCTTACAAAGAATAAGTCCTTGGGGTCGATTTGCTCGACTAATGGCGGTGCTCCAGAATGACCACAGTCAAATGACTGAAACAAGCAAAAGAGAGAAAAAAGAGAGTATGTGAAACTACAGAATTACCCTAATTTGGAAAAAAAATCTGTGTATGTGTGTAATTGCTAATACTGTTGAAATTTCTATGACTATTTTTTGGGGGGGCGGGGTTATGAAAGATCGTTGACAAATTTGTTCTCATTAGTATCAATAACCATAAAAACATCAATATTTTTTGTTTCAACATATGTGTACACAACAGTACAGATGTTTTTAAACTAATTTTTTCGTCTTGGTTATTTGTTAATATCGTGTCAAATCTGTCTATTTTCTTTTAGAAGGAGAGAAGTGTAGTATGCATATCGCACCAACATTTTGTTGTGAATGGATGCACGTTCCATCAAAAGTGCTTGAAATATATTTTTTCGGTCAAACTTGGTAAAAAGAAAAGAAGCAACCTCAAAAGATCGTTCAAATATATTTCTCACCTTCCTTTGTTATATATGGTTCTACGCCATTCGAAAACTATGGTGAAAAAGAAAACAGACAAAAAGACAAAAATAAAACGAAAGAAAACAAATCAGTTTTTGGAAAAAAAATAATCCACACACGGGAGCAATGAATAACACGTTTCGGAAAGACAAGGAACAACAACATCAACAACAAAAGTAACAACGAGGGTGACATAAGCGTCAGTGATCAAGACGATGACGATGACGATGATGATGATGATAACAACAACAACAACAACACCACTAGCACCAGCATCAGCAATATTGATAACAACAACAACAACAACAATAATAATAATAATAATAATAATAATAAAATTAATAATAATAATAATAATAATGATAATAGTAATAATAATAATAATATTAATAATAATAATAATAATAATAATAATAATAATAAAATTAATAATAATAATAATAATAATAATAATAAAATTAATAATATTAATAATAATAATAATAATAATAATAAATAATAATAATATAATAATAATAATAATAATAATAATAATAATAATAATAATAATAATAATAATAATAATAATAATAATAATAATAATAATAATAATAATAATAATAATAATAATAATAATATTAATGACAGTAACGATTACAATGAAAAAATAAGAGTAAACATAACAAACATAACAACAACAGCAATACTATTAGCACCAGCATCAGCAATAGTGATGATGATGATAATGATAATAATAATTAATAATAATAATAATAATAACAACAACAACAATAATAATAATGATAATAATAATAATAATCACAACAATAATAATAATGATAATGTTAATAATAATAATAATAATAACAACAACAATAATAATAATGATAATGTTAATAATAATAATGATAATAATAATAATAATAATAATAATAATGACAATAACAGCTACAATAAAAAAAATAGCAGTAACCTTAACAAGCATAACAACAACAACAACAACGATGCTATTGCTAATAATAAATATTAACAATAAAATCTCTCTTCGGCATAAATGCCAGATAATAAATGTTGTTTTTGTGGCAATTAATCTGAGAAAATGGTGAAAACTAGAAGACGCAACGCCAAAACGGCAACACTACTACTACTACTACTACTACTACTACTACTACTACTACTTCTGCCGCTGCTGCTGCTGCTGCAACAACAACAACTACTACTAATAATAATAATGATGATGTTGATGGTAATAGTAATGATGATATAATGACGATGATGATAGTGATGCTGATGATGATTATCATGACGATGACAACAATAATGATAATAATGATAATAATAATAATAATGATAATAATAAGAATGATAATGATAATAATAATAATAATAATGATAATAATAATAATGATAATGATAATGATAATAATAATAAAAATAACAATGATAATGATAATAATAATGATAACAACAACAACAACAACAACAATAATAATAATAATAATAATAATAATAATAATAATAATAATAATGATGATGATGATAATGATGATGATGATAATAATAATAATAAAGCAACCTATAGTATCGAAAGAAATATTACCACAAGAACAAGCTAATTTTTGAAACAGGAACTTGGGAAATAACTTCATAATGAATTACAAACAAGAGAAACGACACCACCATCACCACCACCACCACCACCACTAACAGCGGTGACAGCAGTAGCAGTAGCCACGATAACAACGATATCAGCTCTAACGACAAAAAACAGCAACAGCAATTATAACAAGAGGAATTTGAACTGGAATAGCGACAACAGCAGCAGCAGCAGCAGCAACGTCAGAGGCAGTAACAACAGCAGCGATAACAATTATAATACCACGACTAACCGCAGTAACAACGACAGCAACAACAGCAGAAACGACAATAGAAACAAAGAATGACACGGCAGTCGCCACACTGACAACAGCTACAATAAGATAAGATAAAAAGATAAAATAAAAAATAACAGCAATAACACCAAGAAAAAATATCTACTAGGCCTGAAATTATAATAACAGTACTAATACCAAAATTTAACATCAGGAAACTAGTAACAACTGTAAGGAGATCAGTAGCAGCAGCTACATGTAGTATTGCAACAGCAAATTTATGAGCCAAATACTGAAATACTATTAACAGTAACAACAACAATAGCATTAATAACCGTTAGAGGAAGGTTAGAAACAAGAAAGAACTGTGAGCTGGCAGAAACGTTAACACGCCGGGCGAAATGCTCAGCGGAATTTCGACTGCCGCTAGGTTCTGAGTTCAAATTCCGCCGAGGTCGACTTTGCCTTTCATCCTTTCGCGGTCGATGAATTAAGT
>NW_021833985.1:0-2500 GCF_006345805.1 Octopus sinensis | reverse complement strand
AGGCTCAGGAGTGGCTATGTGGAAGAAGCTTGCTCCCACAACATGGTTCTGGGTTCAGCTCTAGTGCGTGGAACCTTGGGCAAGTATCTTGTACTATAGCTTCGGGGCGACCAAACCCTTGTGAATGTATTTAGTAGACGGAAACTGAAAGAAGTGCTGACTCGTCAACTCTTATTAAATCTTTGGCCTGTAGGAGTTTATTTTTTATACATGCATGTAACACCAACACACACATAACTCAGCACACAACACGGACCATAAGTACCGCAGCGTGGGATCGAAAAAACAAACAAAAAACGCACAACCCTGCCTGTTATCACGCACTGCTCTTTTAAACATTAAATAGTATTGACGTGTAACCAAGTTGGAGAGGAGACATTTTCGTAAAATTAAAATAAATGAGATAAATGTGAGGAAAAAAAATTGTTGAAATTACTAATAAAAGTTAATTAATCACAAAATGACATTTGTTTCTTTTTCTTCTTCACTCTTTTGCTCTCTCTTCTTCCTTCTACTCACTCTCTGTTCTCTCTTTCTCATCCTCTTCTCACTCCCAATCTACTCATCGTTCAGTCTCTCTTTCTCTGTCTTCCTTTCTCTCTTCCTCTTCTTTCTGCCTCTTTGTACTTATCTATCTATCTATCTATCTATCTATCTATCTATCTATCTATCTATCTATCTATCTATCTATCTATCTATCTATCTATCCGTCTATCTACCTATCTCTCTCTCCCTTTAATCTCTCTCTATCTATCTCCTCCTCCTCCTCTCAGTCTATCTATTTAACTATCCCCTCTGTCTGTCTCTGTCTATCTATCTAGTTATCTATGTATTTCCCTACCCCTCTCTCTATCTCTATCTATTTATCTATGTCTCACACACTCTCTCTATATATTTCCTTCTCTCCCCCCTCTCTTTCTCAATCTATCTCTCTGTTTGTGACATTTTATATCGGTCCTCTCTGCTTTTATACATCATTCGCTGTCTCATGCACTCTGAGTCTCTCAAGCTGTCTGTCTGTGTGTCAGTCTGCCAGTCTGTCTGTCTGTGAGTCGTACTTTCCAGCACGTACACACACACACACATACTTTTTCACTCTGCTCTCCACACAACGAAGCACTCGGATTAACCTATAAATTAAGAATTATGAATTTAAAATGTTTATAAATTAAAAGTGCAAGTCAACGACATAATTGGGTCCTGAAGAAAAGATATAGCATCTATATACATGCGCAAACATATATATATATATATGCATGTTTGTATGCATGTATACATGTATACATATATACATATATATGTATCTATCAATCAATCTATCTATCTATCTATCTATCTATCTATCTATCTATCTATCTATCTATCTATCTATCTATCTAACGCTCTCTCTCTCTCTCTCTCTCTCTAATATATATATATATATATATATATATATATATATATAAGTGTATGTGTATTTTTTGAATGTATACAAATAACAGGGAAAAACAAAACAAATAAATAGTTATCAGGGTAGCAAAAATTCACTTAAGTGCCAAGGATTTTAGTCTACTTATAAAGATAGGAGTTCCAGGGTTTCATGAAATGTTTTTGGTTAGCATAGATAAAGTAAGAAATGGAGTTAAACGCAGGTGTTATTCAAATCTTTATACTTCCGACATATGTTTCGAAGAAAATATTGGTATTGTTCCTGAGTGAATAAAATGATGTAAAACAATGTAATCATCTCATCAGGGAAAAACAGAAGCAAAACACATCAATAAGCCATTTTAACCGGTTAAAATGTCTTATTGATGTGTTTTGTTCCTGTTTTTTTTTGCCTGAGGAGAAGATCGCATTGTTTTACATCATTATATTTCCTCAGGAATAATACCAGTTTTCTTCGAAACATGTGTCGGGAATATAAAGATTTGAATAACACCTGCATTTTACTCCATTTCTTAATTTATCTATATGTATGTATGTATATATGTGTGTGTGTGTGTATAAGTATATGTACAATATATACGATGTACTTATAGATTGTGGCCCACGGAGTGTTCATAAATTGTGTTTACATTTTGAAACATTCAGAACAATAAGGATAAGCTGGCAAAATTTATTGGATGACACAGGAAACAAAGTAAATATTATTAGAAATACCAGCAGACTTCTACGTGAGCTCAATTGATTGCACGCTACCAATGATACAACAGACCATGCGAGTTGTAAAGATAATTTTGCGGACACCCTGTATTGTGTTCATTTTTCATTTACATATATAATTTTTACAGTATTTTTTATTCATTATTCAATACACGCAATAATTGCATAGATCTATAGATGAATGAAAAGCGTATATATATATATATATCTAAAGACCTTCTTCACTCACACACTTATATGTATATACACCTACATTTTATTTATGCTTATTCTATGCTTTCAATATGGTACACACGAAATGTTCTGAAATTCACCAAATATTTGTATATAAGTCAGTGCATGAATGTGTGTGTGT
>NW_021833984.1:47500-51835 GCF_006345805.1 Octopus sinensis | reverse complement strand
CGCTAAACGTTACGCTTAGAGACAGACAAACTCCGATAATACGTTTAAATATAGTGTGTGTGTGTATATACATACATACATACATACATACATACATACATACATACATACATACATACATACATACATACATACAGACAGACATATATATATTTATATATATGTATATATATTTATATTTTACATGTGTGTATGTATGTATGTATGTATGTATGAACGTAATGTGTGCATGTGCAATCTTTTACTCGTTATTATTAAGTTTTAGCATACATGTTCACGCGTATGTTTATATGCATGTACGGGTTTCTGTGATCATGTATATGTGTGTGTATATATATTTATATGCACACACACACACATATATATGTGTGTGCCTGTGTATGTATATGTATATGTATTTACAATGCAAAAAAATGTGTTGACCATTATTTATGACTTGACTTATGTATGTATGTATGTATGTATGTATGTATGTATGTATGTATGTATGTATGCATGTATGTATGTATGCATGTATGTATGTATGCATGTATGTATGTATGCATGCATGCATGCATGTATGTATGTATGTATGTATGTAAATATATATATATATATATATATATATATATAATTAAAATTAGGGTTCAGCTAACTGTAAAATTTTCCCTTTCAGCAACTATAAGAATCTCCATGACGGTAAACATACTTTTTTCCGAAGGCAAGAGAAAAACAATGAATCAACACGACCAGGATTAATTATATAGCGTTTCGAGATTAAAGTAATTTAAATTTTACTTATTTCTCTCGTCAGTATAATATTTTTCCAGTATAAAATTTTACCCTTCTATTATTAATTATAATATATATATATATATATATATATATATATAATAATATATATATATATATATAATATATATATATATACAGTAATCTTCGACTATCGCGGTGTTTACGTTCCCCAACCCCCGCGATAGGTGAAAATCGCGAAAGTAGAAACAGTACTGTATATATATATATATAATTTGTATATATCTATTTTATTATAAATGCACAACAACACCACACACTGCCTCCCGGGTTTCGTTTTCCATACAGTATGTGCGATTCTTTGTTTACTCATCTACGGTACTCTACGTACTTTCTTTTAATATATTCTAATCAACGTGTTATACAATGCAGTACTGTAATTTTATTTATTAATTTATTAATTTATTGATTTTTAGGCATGAAAATGCTTATTCAACCACAGAAATAATTAAAAGCTAAAAAAAAATATAAATACCTATCGGCCGCAGAAATCCGCGATATACTGAGGAGTCCACGATATAAATTTACATATATATATATATATTAGTCAGAAAAATCCGCGATGTACCGAGTGTGCGATATGTGAACCCCGATATGGCGAGTGATTATTTACTGAAATGTTAATTTCCATTCCATTCCTACATACAGTCGGTCTCGAATATAACCACACATACACACACACTGTGTGTGTTTGTGGTGTATAATATATATATATATAATCATATATATATATATGTATTATATATATTATATTATATATACTATATAATATATATATATATATATACTCTTTTACTCTTTACTGGTTTCAGTCATTTGACAGTGCCCATGCTGGAGCACCACCTTTAGTCGAGCAAATCGACACCCGGGACTTATTTCTTTGTAAGCCTAGGTACTTATTCTATCGGTTTCTTCTGCCGAATCGGCTAAGCTACGGGGATGTAAACACACCAGCATCGGTTTCAAACGATTTGGGGGGGGGAGACAAACACAGACACACAAACATATACACACACATTCATATATATATATATACATAATATAATATATATATAATATATACATATATATATATATATATAATATATATATATAATATATATAATTATAGATATATATATATAATATATATATTACATACATACGACAGGCTTCTTCAGTTTCCGTCTACCAAATCCACTCACAAGTCTTTGGTCGGCCCAAGGCTATAGTAGAAGACACTTGCCCAAGTTGCCACGCAGTGGGATTGAACCCGGAACCATATGGTTGGTAAGCAAGTTACTTACCACGCAGCCACTCCTGCTCCTATATATATGCATCTATGCATATATGTATTTATATATGTGGCCATGCTGGGTCATCGCCATTCAATAACACACGCATACATGCACATACACACACACGCATACATGCACACATGTTTGCGTGTGTTATCTATGTTTTTTTAAAATTATTTGAACGTGGTGTGTTTTCGGTAGTCAATTATTACAGGGGAGACAATCTCTACTAGAATAAGTAAATTTGAGGTGAATTTGAAAGTTTGAAATTTATATCAAAAAGTAAAGAAAGTGTACAGATCGTACACATTTAATAGTTTTCAACACATTATAAAGATCGTTACGTTTCTAGTCGTTGGTAGAAATGTATAGTGCTATTTCATCCTTTTTTGAAATCGTCAGCAAAGCAGAATTTTAGATAAATTTCTCAAACGAAATTCAACATTTTACGATGTTTGACACGTTTTGCAAAGAGAAAATTAGTTTATAATTTAAAAGCATTCCTGATTATTTATCATTGACTGTTCAGCAATTTCCTTCTGGCACTCCTTCGGTTATGACAACGAGGTTTCCAGTTGATCCGGTCTACAAGACAGCCTGCTCGTGAAATGATAGTGTAAGGAGCTGAGCACTCCACAGCTGAGCACTCCACACGTACCCTTAACGTAGTTCTCAAGGAGATTCAGTGTGACAGACAATGTGACACACAATGTGACAAGGGTGTCCCTTTGAAATACTGGTACTACTACTAATTTTTTTTTCAGCTCAAAGATACCAATGCGTCGCGAGCTATCGAACTCACGAACTAACGATCGTGAGGTGCATATCCTAATCCCTATGCCACGCGCCTCCGCTATGTTCAGCAATAGAGAAAAGAGAGAGAGAGAGAGAGAGAGAGAGAGAAAGAAAGAGAAAGAGAGAGAAAGTTGTTCCTTCACATACATATTTCTTTATTACCCACAAGGGGCTAAACACAGAGGGGACAAACAAGGACAGACAAACGGATTAAGTCGATTACATCGACCCCAGTGCGTAACTGGTTCTTATTTCATTGACCCCCGAAAGGATGAAAGGCAAAGTCGACCTCGGTGGAATTTGAACTCACAACGTAACGGCAGACGAAATACCTATTTCTTTACTACCCACAAGGGGCTAAACCCAGCGGAGACAAACAAGGACAGACAAACGGATTACGTCGATTATATCGACCAGAGTGCGTAACTGGTACTTAATTTATCGACCCCGAAAGGATGAAAGGCAAAGTCGACCTCGGCGGAATTTGAACTCAGAACGTAACGGCAGACGAAATACCGCAAAGCATTTCGCCCGGCGTGCTAACGTTTCTGCCAGCTCACCGCCTTGTTCCTTCACATACAGGTTAATAATTCCAGGCCAAGTCTGCCTTGCAAAAAAAGAGTTCATCTCGTATTTGCAATCAACGTCCTCTCTACGAGCAAATTCCACAAGCTCGTGTTGGTCACTTCGTCTAAAAAACAAAGAGTTGGATCTATCGCCTGATTCTAGATTTACAACTACAGCGATGACTTATGCTTATCTTCAGAAAACACATGCCTACTTTTACTGTTTAGTTTACGGACTGAAGAGTATAAGTGGGCCACTTACATCATTTTAAAGTTCCCCATTTTCTGACACTGACACTTGGACACTTATTAACATACTAAGTGTCCAAGTAACACACTTAAAATTATAGATGGTAAATATGAATTGATTTGTTGACCAGATAAGCTGTAGGCCTCGAAGCAGTTCGGGCGAAATGCGTAGCCGTATTTCGCCTGCCGTTACGTTCTGAATTCAAATTCCGCCGAGGTCGACTTTGCCTTTCATCCTTTCGGGGTCGATTAAATAAGTACCAGTTACGCACTGGGGTCGATATAATCGACTTAATCCGTTTGTCTGTCCTTGTTTGTCCTCTCTGTGTTTAGCCCCTTGTGGGTAATAAAGAAATAGATATTTTCTTTCTCACGAATTTTTAGATGAAACCTTTGATATTTTTTCTCTTCTCACTTGTTTAAATCAATGGACTGTGGTCATGTTAGGTCGCTGTTTTGAAGGCCTTTTCTTTTCTACTCTAGGCACAAGGCCCGAAATTTTGGGGGAGGGGGCCAGTCGATTAGATCGACCCCAGTACGTAACTAGTACTTAATTTATCGTCCCCGAAAGGATGAAAGGCAAAGTCGACCTCGGCGGAATTTGAACTCAGAACGTAACGGCAGACGAAATACGGCTGCCGTTACGTCCTGAGTTC
>NW_021833984.1:20000-42500 GCF_006345805.1 Octopus sinensis | reverse complement strand
TCGAGGAGGAGGAGAAGGAGTGAGAGAGAGGGAATGGTGAAAAGGAGAGGAGAAGAATAGGGAATGGTGGGAGAGAAAAGCAGAAAGGATGAAGAACAAGAGAGGGAGAGAGATAGACACAGAAGAGATAGTAAAGGTAGAAGAGTGCGCATCATAATTATTAAGATAAAACTTACTTGGCAAAGGATGCGTGGCGTTCGATCATATAATAATATAAACAATATATAAATATATGCATATATACATGCATATATGTACATACCTACATATATATGTATATATGTTTCAACGAAGACGCGTCTTGTCCTTACTTTCGGAACGTGGAGTAGATAAAACAGGGACAACTGAAGAATGGGAATAGCAATTTTTCCGGCGTGCTAACGATTTTGCCAGCTCGTCGTCTTAGCGGTTCGGCAAAAGAGAACGATAGAATAAGTACTAGGCTTATAAAGAATAAGTCCTGGGGGTAGATTTGCTCGACCAAAGGCGGTGCTCCAGCATGGCTGCAGTCAAATGACTGAAACAAATAAAAGAATAAAAGAATAAAAAAGAATAGGCACAAGGCCGGAAACTTTGGCTGGAGCGCGGGGGGCGGGATCATCGACTCCAGAGTTTAATTGGTACTTTATTATATCGATCCCAGAAGGTCTAAAGAAGTCAACCCCGCCCATTTTAAGTTCAGTCTATTGTTTTGTCCTTATTTAAAACTCATATTCAGTGTTCCGTATTTTCCGGTGTATAAGCCGCTATTTTTACCTGGGAAATTTAGTGTGCCGCTCAGAGAAAGGTGCACCTAATGTGTGTATTTAATTTGTGTATGGAGATCGAATGATTCCACTGATTTTTACAGAGGAAAGGTCGGTCGCTGAACAACGTGGAAGACTACTGGTACAGTACATTGGTGCCCGGAAGAAAACAAAGCACATTTGTTTTGTTTTGCCATCATGTTTTGATAATGTTATTTTTAATCTAATAAAGACTTTAATATTGACGAAATGTGTTTGTTGTTGATCATAGTAAGATAAAATCAAAACAATAACAATACATCTCATAGTTGTAAAATAAGGCATTTTGAAACTACACACTAGTCAACAACGAAAAAGCTAGCTGCGGACTTGCAGCGCTATAACTTTGATAAGTTATAGATAGGCGCAGGAGTGGCTGTGTGGTAAGTAGCTTGCTTACCAACCACATGGTTCCGGGTTCAGTCCCACTGCGTGGCATCTTGAGCAAGTGTCTTCTACTATAGCCCCGGGCCGACCAATGCCTTGTGAGTGGATTTGGTAGACGGAAACTGAAAGAAGCCTGTCGTATATATGTATATATATATGTATGCGTGTGTGTGTGTGTGTGTCTGTGTTTGTCCCCCTAGCATTGCATGACAACCGATGCTGGTGTGTTTACGTCCCCGTCACTTAGTGGTTCGGCAAAAGAGACCGATAGAATAAGTACTGGGCTTACAAAGAATAAGTCCTGGGGTCGATTTGCTCGACTTAAGGCGGTGCTCCAGCATGGCCGCAGTCAAATGACTGAAACAAGTAAAAGAGTAAAAGAGTAAAGAGTAAGGTTTCGGCCAGTGTAGGCCCAGGCCATATCTAACTTAATAGCACCACCTTGTGAAATCTTTTAGTCATATATGGGGCACCATGGCCCACTCTAGCAAAGAGTTATTATTATTGGAGATTATCCGGGTGTAGGAGGTTGGTCCGGGATTCTTTGAAGAAATTTGTTCAGTGAACATTTGAATTTTATGGGATCCGTTTCCGATTTGACGTATTTTGGTATGGTATTAAAGAGAGCTGGACCGGTTGAGGTAAAGAAATTGTGACATAACGTTGCTATGTGTACCGAGTTCGAATTTTGTAGTGGGTGGATTGCACGGGGGCCAAGTCTTGGATGAATTTTAAAATTGATGTCAACATCATCTTTTTTTACTCTTTTACTTGTTTCAGTCATTTGACTGCGGCCATGCTGGAGCACCGCATTTGGTCAAGCAAATTTGTAAGCCTAGTACTTATTCTATCGGTTTCTTTTGCCGAATCGCTAAGTTACGGGGACGTAAACGCACCAGCATCGGTTATCAAGCGATGCTGGGGGGACAAACACAGACACACAAACATATGCACACACACATACATACATACATACATACATACATACATACTACATACATACATACATACATATATATATATATATATATATATATATATATATATTATATATATATATATATATATATATATATACATATATACATATGTCTGCCAAATCCACTCACAAGGTTTAGGTCGGCCCGAGGCTATAGTAGAAGACACTTGCCTCAGGTACCACACAGTGGGACTGAACCCAGAAACATGTGGTTAGTAAGCAAACTACTTACCACACAGCCACTCCTGCGCTTATTTGTGCAATATTGACGGAATATTTTCCGCATAACACAATATACGCCTTTTAAACATCTATCTATCTATCTATCTATCTATCTATCTATCTATCTATCTATCTATCTATCTATCTATCTATCTATCTATCTATCTATCTATCTATCTATCTATCTATCTATCTCTCTATCTATACATACGCTAACACACACAAATACACAAACACGCGCGCGCACACACACACACACACACACACACACACACACACACAACACACACACACACACACCACACACACAATCTACACTCACACGAACTACACGCGCACGCACACAACTGGCTTTTCCAGCTTCAGTCAACCAAAATTGACTCCCACGGCATTGATCGATCCTGTGCTATAGTAGCAGACCCTTATCCGAGTTATCGCGCAGCGGGATTGAACCCGTAACCATATGGTTGCGAAGCAAACGCTTTAATCACACACCCATGGCCGCAGAGAGAGGAGGGGAAAGAAGGGGGAGAGATCTTTTCCTTTATGCCTTCTTCCTGTTTCCTTATACCATTTAATTTCCCTCTGCTTGTTTCAAAAATATTTTTTCTAATCCCACGGTTGACATATATAACAGAATTCTTCTCCAACAACCAAAATCTCTGTACTTTTCTGTAATTCTATTTATACCAGCTTTCAAGTGGTGGCATCGCTGCACTCTTTGTAGTTTCCTGTTTTTCTATCATAGCTCTTTAATTCATTTACTCTCCACTTTATTACGTTCAAGCTGTAGTTTATAACCACCACGGCTAATATTTTTATAACTATTATATCATTTCTAGCAACGAGTTTAGTTTTTAATATTAATCTCTTCACTATGTCATCTTTTCTGTCTAATGTAATATTTCGCTTTCATCTTCTCCTAAATATTAGTATGGGCGGGTTTCGCTTTAATTATATAATTCCGATGTCTGTATCTAATTTAATGTCCCACTTCTAGTTAATTTGCCTCCTCTTATAATAGATTTGGCTAATTTCACTAATCTTATACTCATATACATTGGTTGAATTAATGAATAATTTTCAGTGGGTTTTCCAACTGGGTGTTATCCCTTGTGAATATGTTTAAAACGACAGTTTAGGATTTGTCAGAAGCGTCTCTACGATCACGTGGAGGTAGAGACGCTACTGACAAAGGATTCGTTAATGGGGTCAGAGTTGGCCGAAGAAGCAGAGCGGACAATGGTTCTGCTTGTTTTTGTTTTTGTTTTTCTTTTATATATATTTATCAGTCCTTTGTTGTTCTCTGAAATGCTTATCGACTGACTCCCTGCGCGCTTCCAGTAACACCCTGGGGTCCAGACAGAAAGTACTTTTAGTTCAGTAAACCCCAGCTACATTAAAAGATTAGAAACGTGTTTTAGCTGCTTCTAATTCTATTTCCTCACCAAACACTTGTTTATAACCATATCGTCTTATCGTTGGCGTTGACTATACAACATTTTTGTTTGTTATATTTTTTCAAACGCTGTAACCAATCAAAAGTGGTTTAATCAGATATAATGTTTATTCAGCAGAGCTTATCTATCGTACATCATCGTTAGATATCACTTTACTGCATTGAGGGGAGTGTGAACAGACTAAATCGATGAAATCAAGCTGGTTATTATAATTGTAAATGTTCTGACGACATACTATGATTTCTAAAAGCAGCAAATGGCTTTTCCACACAGATAGAATGTGTGTTACTATATTTTTCGAGGTTATTAACCTCATCTTCAGTATTAAGAAGTTTGTTTCCCAACCCTATGGTTCCGGGTTCAGTCTCACTGTATGTCGCTTTGGGTAAGTGTCTTATCTTATAGTCTTATAGCCCCGGACCAGACAAATCCTTGTGAGTTGATATGGTAGACGAAAACTGTAGGAAGCCCGTATGTATGTATGTATGTATGTATGTATGTATGTATGTATGTATGTATGTATGTATGTATGTATGTATGTATGTATGATATATATATATATATATATATATATATATATATATATATATTGTGTGTGTTTGTGTGGTTATGTATTTGTGCGTGTGTGTACCTTTGTGTTTCTGCTTGTCCTCTATGGCCGCTTGACAACCGGTGTTGGTTTGTTTACGTACCCGTAACTTAAGGTCGATGGAAAAAAGGGGCCGATAGAATAAGTAGAAGGCTTTAAAACAAACAAACAAAATAAATAAATACCGCGCTAGATTTCTTCGACTAAAATATATGAAGGTGGTGCCCCAGCATGGCCGCAGTCCAATGATTGAAACAAGCTCAAGGTAAAAAATAGAAAATAGTTGGTGGTTTGTGTACCTCAAGATGAAAGAGTTCGAGAATTTTATTTCTTCATGATATTGGGTTTCAGGACTGGAAATGATTAGGGACTTCAACAGTCTTTCTATTTTTTAGCCCTCAATAAAATTGTAAGATCTCATTCATGACACTTCCTTCCATTTTGCGATCGATAAAATAATACCTCTTTGATAAAGGCCACTTTAATCGTGTATGCCCAACCAACAAAATATGTGGCTTTCGGGCTGCGTTACCCATCTCTTTTACTCTTTTACTTGTTTCAGTCATTTGACTGTGGCCATGCTGGAGCACCGCCTTTAGTCGAGCAAATCGACCCCAGGACTTATTCTTTGTAAGCCTAGTACTTATTTTGCCGAACCGCTAAGTTACAGGGACGTAAACACAACAGCATCGGTTGTCGAGCGATGTTGGGGGGACAAACACAGACACACAAATATATACTTACATGCATATACGACGGGCTTCTTTCAGTTTCCGTCTACCAAATCCACGCAGAAGGCTTTGGTCGGCCCGAGGCTATAGTAGAAGACACTTGCCCAACGTGCCACGCAGTGGGACAGAACCCGGAACCATGTGGTTGGTGAGCAAGCTACTTACCACACAGCCACTCCTACGCCTGTGAAATACTATTTCACTAAATGACTTTTTAATCGATGTAACATATTTTCTAGCATGCGATTCGATGTTGTATATAGTGTAAACATTATAGGTTGCACATATGTAGTGTACGCTTCTTGTTTATACACCTATATTGCTGCAAGATAGCGCCCTGAGAAAGAACCCTGCAAAATCCCGAGTGTTAAAGAATACCTGAATGTCACGGACCAAGCGAGATATGAGACAACTTGTCTCGGAATCACTTAGAATGGTAGATATCGGTTTTTCGTCGTTATCCTGGCTTATCGATAGTGAATCATGTACTTGGATCATCTCGAAACGAGGTGACTCGTTGGTCCCTGACTTAAATGCAAATAGAGAGAAGTCTATTTTTCTGGTGTGCTACGACGTAGCGCATGTGGAAATAAATTAAAAGCTCTTATGATGTAAAACATTATCGGTTACTCATACGTAGTCTATGTATTTTATTCATACGCCAAATTTGCTGCGGGATAGCTTCTTGGGAAAGCTCCTTACTCAACACTAAGCGTTAAAAAAGCACCAGAATATTACAGACCAAGCGAGACAATTCAGCTCGGAATCACCGAGAATGGTAGACACTGGTATTTCGTCATTATTGCGGTTTATCAATATTGAGTCATACTCGGCTCATCTTGAAACGAGGTGAATCATTGATCTGTGATTTATATGCAGACAGACTGAAGTCTATCTGCTCCATTTGATAACATCAGTGGCGTGGAGAAGCGAGGCTGGTATGCATTGAAAACTGCTGGTCTTCTTGTGCCTCAGAGGGGAATTTTCTAGGTGCAATTCTATGGTCATTCTTTACCCATTACCCAATTACGTCAGCAACTCACAACTTATGAATATGGTACTTTATAGACTTCACCGTCTGTCGTTTTCGTTTCATCAAAGTGGCAGTCACTCATTAACCGACATTTTATCAATATAGTACCTCATTAACTGATGGCTTATTAATAAAGTAGTACCTTAATAACTACAAGGTTATTAATAATATAGTACCAAGTTTTAGTAGTACATTCACTCATGTAGTATCTAATTAATTGGGTTTTGTCAATATATGAATGCAGTAGAATGGAGAGGAGGAGGAGGAGGAGGAAGAGAAGGAAAAGAAGGAGAGGAAGAAGATAAAGAAGAAAAAAATGAAGAAGGTGAAGAAGAAGGAAGAAGGTGAAAAAGAAGAAATAAGGTGAAGGAGGAGGTAAAGGAGGAGGAGAAAAAGAAGACAGAGAAGAAAACGTGAAAGAAGAAAAGATGTGAGAGAAGTAGAAGTAGAGGAAGAGGGGAAGGAAGAGGAGGAGGAGGAGAAAAAGATGGAAAAAAAGAGAATGAAAAAGAGAAGTGGAGGAGGAGGAGAAGATGAAAAAAGAAGAAGAAAAAGAAGAGGAAGAAGGAGAGGGAGAAGAACAAGAGGAAAAAGAAGGGAAGAAGAGGAAGGTGAGGAAGAAGAAGAATAAGAAGAATAAGAAGAAGAAATGGAAGAAGGAGAAGAAGAAGGAGGAGGAGAAGAAGAAGAAGAAGAAGAAGAAGAAGAAGAAGAAGAAGAGGAAGACGTGGAAGGAGAGGAAGAAGAAGAAGAAATCCGTATGAATTAAACATCACTCCGCCATCGCCTATTGTCGTAACAACTTCCTCTCAATGCTTCTTCGAAACTAAGTCGTCTCCTACACGAAGAATTAAGAGTCTTTAGCGGAGACAGCGCTGCTGTATCGTTGCTTAAGTTATTCCGCCGTTGATTTCCACCAACTTGTAGATCTTGCATAACGAGCTGTCTGTCGCAAAGATAGAAAATTAAGACTCCATTAAGACTGGTAGATGCTAACGTAGACACAACAGATATAAAGACATATTCTGTACACATGTACACAGACGCACGCACGCTCATAAACATACACACACATACACGCACACGGATACACGCACACACACGCCAAAGGTAATCACAAACTGACATACATACATGCATTTATACGTACATGCATACGTACATACATACATACATACATACATACATAGACACACAGAAAGAGAGACAAATAAACAGACAGACAGACAGACAGACAGATAGATAGATAGATAGATAGATAGATAGATAGATAGATAGATAGATAGATAGATAGATAGATAGACAGACAGACAGATTGACATACAGACAGCCATTGAGACAGACATAGAGACAGATAAATATAGATAGATAGATAGATAGATAGATAGATAGATAGATAGATAGATAGATAGATAGATAGACAGGCAGACCTATAGATAGCCATACAGATATACAGACAGACATACAGACAGCCGTACAGACAGATAAATAGATAAAGATAAATAGACAGATGGACAGACAGACATAGAGATATATAGATAAATATAGTTAGATATATAGAGAGATATATAGATAGGCAGACAGACAGACAGGCAAACAAGCAGACTGTCAGGTAGACAGAAAGAAAAACAGACAGACAGACAAAGAGACAGATAGATAGGACGAACAAGTATCTAATCCAATATGGCGTATAGCCTTGTTCTGTTTCGCTACTTCCTGCCAGCCTGTTGTGTATTCTTGTCAGTGACAGAATGTGTTCGGTGGCTTCTTTTCTCTCTCTTTTTTTCTTCTTTTCTTTAAAATTATCGCAATCTCAGAAAATCTCATGCTTAAATCACCCAAATGACTTATGAAATTTTGAAGGCTACGTTGTTAATATTTATTAAACACTCCTTGTCAAGTTATTTATCATCAACAAGTCTTTATCAAACCAAGATTGCTAAGGAATTATGGGCAAACCAATTATTGTTTATGCTTGACAACAAGCACGTCGTTGATATGAATTCCAAACTCACGCCACCCACTTCCGTTGAACGTTCGCCGCCATCTTGTAATCTTTACAAATACCTGTTTGACAGGAAATTTAACAAAATTCATTGTGTTTATTTTGTTATTTACACTCATTAAGTGTGTGTTAATTTTAACTCGACTCATATCAGATATTAATATAACAATATAGAATGGAATACACTACAGCGTGTTTCTGGGTTTACTTTTATAGAATTCTTTATAAAGCGGGAGTGATTTAAGTGGTATGTCATATTAGATTGAATAAATAATGTTCATGGGGTGGCGACTGTTCTAGAATCGCAGCAGCTGGCCAAGTGGGAAAAATGTTGAACAGCGAACTAAAGGAGCGACAGTTCATAACCTGGCCCTGCGATCTTTGCACGGCTGATGCACTTAACTCGAGATAGATTAGTTTTTATGTAGCGGCATCTTTTGGATTTTAAATATTACATCTGTCAGGTATTCGACTCTGGCCATGCTGGGGCAATGCCATCAGGAATTCTAGATGAATTCTAGTCGAATGAATCGACTCCATTACGTTTGGTTTTTTTGAAACCTCGTACTATTTATCGACCTCTTTTACCCAATCGTTAAGTTAAGAGGACGTAAATAAACTAACACCGGTTGTCCGGCGGTGGCGGAGGACAAAGACACACACACGCACTAACTCACTCTCTCTCTCTCACACACACACACACGCGCGCACGCATACACACACACACAAACACACACAATGTCTACTTTCAGTTTCCGTCTACCAAATCCACTCACAAATCTTTGGTCAGCCCGAGGCAGACATTTACCCGAGGCAGCCACACAATGGAACAGAACCCAGAACTATGTGGTTGAGAAGCAAATTTTTTTTTACCACACATCACACCTGCGCCATGTTCACTTTTCGAAATGCTTTGCCAATTTGCATATATTTAATTTACATGTATCGTTTATATTTCATATAAAAAAAGATGTCTTATTTTTCTGCGATGCTACCTTCATAAGGTAACTAATTCACGTTGTTGAGAAAATAAAGACAGAAATCTTTAGACTATAATAAGGAAACGCAACCCTTCATTTATAAAAAAGACAAGATGATCACAGTTAAAATGCCTCTGATCATTGCTCATCTCCTTGAGATCCTTACAGAGGGTTAACAATCAACAACAAAATGGCTGATATCGTTCTAAACTAGAGTTCGCCAAACTTTTTCGACCATCGACCCCCTTTACCCACTTCTCCTTCCGTATTGATCCCTTTTGGCCACTTTTCATTCCGCATTGCCCACCCTCCTCATTCAAAATATCTTAATACCCAACCCTACCATAGCATATCTTAAATGTGTACCGGGTAATCATCATCATCATCATCATCATCATCATCATCATCATCATCATCATCATCATCGTTTAACGTCCGCTTTCCATGCTAGCATGGGTTGGACTGAGGACTGGCGAACCAGATGGCTGCACAAGGCTCCAATCTTGATCTGGCAGAGTTTCTGCAGCTGGATGCCCTTCCTAATGCCAACCACTCCGAGAATGTAGTGGGTGCTTTTATGTGCCACCGGCACGAGGGAAAGTCAGGCGGCACTGGCAACGGCCATGCTCAAATGGTGTTTTTTACATGCCACCTGCACAGGAGCCAGTCCAGCGGCACTGGCAACAATCTCGCTCGAATTTTTTTTTGTACAGAAGCTGGCAATTAAAATGTTAGCTAAAATATACATGTACGACAAATTGAAGGTGACGCACTTTTTACATTTAAAACTACGTGTACGAGTATACAATATTAAGCTTTCAATTTCGATGTAATTGTTTCCATGGTTAGAAAATTTGAAAAATGCACCATATTGCTGGATTGTCTTTTATTGAAATTGACAACATCAATGTGAGGGATTGGCATGGCGTTGACTAAGTATTTCAAGCAGTTCCCTCGGACCCCCTTCGGCGAACCCTGGTGTAGACAGACAATGCTGTTTCTCAACACTGCTGTTATAGAGGCACATTTAAAAAAAAAATTTCTTCTCGTTGCTGATAGCCCAAGGTCAGAGCTGATGCAGATAGTGAAAGGTCAGTGTGCTGATCCAGAAAACCGATGATCAAAGGTAAATGTGGGTGGCATAGTATTTAGGACATTCGGTTCGCGATCGTAATGTCATAAGTTCGATTCCCGACGGTGCGCAGTGTCCTTGAGCAAGACACTTTATTTCATGTTGTTCCAGTTTACTCAACTGGCAAAATTGAGCTCTACATGTAATTTAAAGGGTCGGCCATATCATATTCTGTGTCACGATGAGTCTCCCCGAGAATTGCGTTAAGGGTAACGTGTGTATGTGGAGTGCTCAGTCAATTGCACGTTAATTTCACGAGCTGGCGTTCCGCTGATAGTATCAGCTAGAACGCTCGTCGTAGTAACCGACAGGCCATGATCAAAAGTGTCTCCAGCTATGACCATCCCATCTTTTTGAAGGACCAGGAATACCTTTACGAATGTGTTCTTCCATTTTTTTTGTTTTTTGAAGACGTTAAGGTATAATTTGGAAGGGTGAAAACGGTTTCTAATTTAGGATTAAGAATTAGGACCGGCGATTTTTGAGGGAAGGGAATCAATCGATTCTATCAATTCCACTACTTGATTGTTACCCCGATTATCAACCCCTGGGGGGAAAGGATGAAAGGCAAAAAAGCTAACCTCGGCAGGATTTGAACTCAGAGACCATAAAGAGCCTCGAAGAAATACTACAAAACATTTTTTCCGAAGCTTTAGTGATGTGTGTATGTGTGCGTATGTGTGTGTATGTGTGTATTTATATACATGTATGTATACATATATATATACATACATATATATATATATATATAATATATATATATATATATATATATATATATTATATATATATATATATATATATATATATATATACATACACATATATATATACATATATACATACATTCGCACACATATAAATATTATATTCATACACACATATGTATAATATATGTGTGTGAATGAAAATGTATGAAAATTTGTCAGTTTCTATGCATTTTGATGTACTCATGTATATACATTAATAATTTGAGAAAGTATGAATAAATTCAATCATATCTGTACATCGGTTCTATTCTCGGCTCTTTAATCAATATCTACTCACGCCACATCTATTTTGTTAGCACGTATGTCTATCTCTGTCCCGCCTATCTATCTATCTATCTATCTATCTATCTATCTATCTATCTATCTATCTATCTATCTATCTATCTATCTATCTATCTATCTATCTATCTGTGTCTCTGTCTATCTATCTATCTGTTGTCTGTCTGTTTGTCTGTCTGTTTGTCTGTTTGTCTGTCTGTCTGTCTGTTTGTTTGTCTGTCTGTCTGTCTGTCTTTGTTATCCATCTATTTATCTACCTATTTACTTATCTTACTCGTTCTCTCTCTTTTTCTTTCTCTCTCTCTCTCTCTCTCTATATATATATATATATTTACACACACACATGTATATATGTGCATATCTATCTATCTATCTATCTATCTATCTATCTATCTATCTATCTATCTATCTATAACTATCTGTCTGTCTGTCTGTCTGTCTATCTATCTATCTATCTATCCATCTATCTATTTATCTATCTATCTATCTATCTATCTATCTATCTATCTATCTATCTATCTATCTATCTATCTATCTATCTATCTACCTACATTCATTTACCTATATATCTCTCTATCTATCTAGTCTATATATATATGTAGGTGCGCGTACGTGTATGTCTGTGTGTGTACGTCTGTGTGTGTACGTCTGTGTGTGTGTGTGTGTGCTTGTCTTTTCCGTTAGTCTACTCACTTCTTTTGTCTAAACGTGTAAGTATCAAATCACCTGTCAATAATTTAGTTTGATCTTCACTATTCTAGTAATAAGAGAAAAATATAGAACAAAAATCGATAAACACGCATGAGAGGTCAGGTGAAGGTCAGCTATCGAAGTGTATTTGTGAAAGCGAATCGAAGATTAAGATTTTTGAAGGAAAACACTAAAGATTGTACCAAGCGATTTTCTAACAATAGACGAATATGATATTTGAGGAGAACATTCACGTAGGTTTCAGCTCATTTTAATGTTATTGTTGTAGAATGTATCTTGCCTTTCTAAAGATCTATATTTACACTGTCACATCGAGGCGTATGGATAGTAACCACTATGAGACCGACAACGACACCTTGACATAGGCATACATTGCACACACAGACACACGCACACACACACACATATATATATGTATGCATATTTGAATGTATGTATGTACGTATGTGTGTATGTATATGCATATGTGTTCTTCACACACAGACACACACATATATATATAGGGTGAGTTTACGAAAAAAAACAAAAAGACGAAGACAGGTGGTGTACAAAACAAACAGATGTTTTAGTATAACGCTCAAGAATAGAAAAAGTCTTTTACGTTTCGAGCCTACGCTCTTCTACAGAAAGGGACACAGAAAAAAACAAGGAGAGAAAAAAAGGAGAGAAAACATATATATATATATATATATATATATATATATATATATATATATATATATACATATGTTTTATCCTTTGTCTTTTACTAGTTTCAGTGTTATTAGGCTGCGGCCATGCTGGAGCGCCGCGTTAAAGAGTTTTAGCTGAAGAAATCGACATCACCGCTTATGTTCTTGGTAAGCCTAGTACTTTTTTCTATCGTTCTCATTGGCCGAGCCGCTAGTTACGGGGAGATAAGCACACCAGCATCGGTTCTCAAGCGATGGTGGGGGGCAAAGACACTCACACACCAGTAGAGATATATATCCTTTTTCCGCCTACCAAATCCACTCACAAGGATTTGGTCGGCCTGAGGATATAGTAGAAGACACTTGCCCAAGGTGCCACGCAGTGGGACTGAACCCGGAACCATGTAGTTTGGAAGCAAGCTTCATACCACACAGCCACTCCTGCACCTATATATATATATATATATATATATATATATATATATATATATATATATATCGTGAGGTATATTTGCCACTTAAATGCGGCTAACCCTTAAGGGTGGATGCTACTGTAGCTTGTAGCCCCAGGAAGACACCTCCTCCAGCTGGCTATTGACACACTTTCTGTGCCCTATCAGTATTTGCAAAGGGAAGTCAACCTTCCCATCTTCAACCTGACGTGATACACACGGACCCGGGTTTCTGAGTATTGACCCGTCGTCAGCGTGTGACAATCACCGGTTGTCGATGTGAAGTGCTTCTCAATGCAAATACATATATCCTTTTTCCAGTGACGAAAAGTCACTGATCTCGAAAACGTGTAAACAAGTAATAATAAATCTCTGAGCGAGGTATATGTCTATATTTCTTTATTGCCCACAAGGGGCTAAACACAGAGGGGGCAAACCAGGACAGACAAAAGGATTAAGTCGATTACATCGACCCCAGTGCGTAACTGGTACTTATTTAACCGACCCCGAAAATATGAAAGGCAAAGCCGGCCTCGGCAGAATGTGAACTCATCCTACCAACTCGCTGCCTTCACGCTAGTCTAAATATCGCTTTCGCTTTTGATAAGCAGATGGAACTTGTAATTTAGAGAAATGAATGAACGTGAAGTAATGGCATTAATGTACTTCTCACCCAAGACGATTGCATGATTAAGGTGATTGACCTTGGATAAACGGCGGATTGAAATCCATGGCTAACCTGTTTGCAGCAAAGTTCAGCTTGGATTCATTTGGGGTGCCATGAAGTAATGCATCTGATTTGTATTACTAGCGCTGGTTGTATGAAGTTGACGGATGTTTTGCAACTGATTGAAGAGGTACAGCTATTATTAGGCTGCTTTCTCTACGACACAAACGTTTTCAATAAAGGTCTTTTAAATCAACAGCTTTAGAGATTCGCCAGTATTAACCCTTAAACGGCGGATGTCATCAATTGATGTTTCATTAGAGAACAGCGGACATCATCAATTGATGTTTGAAGCATTTTACATGAATGCAGCCATCATCAAAAGAAAGTGAATATTTTACGGCTCTTTTCGATAATGAGTTTGCAAATTTTATTGTGCGAGAGACTAACAGTTGTTATAGTTTTTGAACTTATCTAAACTGAAAATTACCCTTAAGTAAAATAGATGCTTTCTTTGCTTTTGTTTTACTTTTTGCCCGTTTGGTTCATGCAAACCTTTTTTTTTTTTTGTGCCCGTTTCCTTCATGCAACATTTCCCCGTTGTTTAAGGGTTAAATGACAACGTTATAAAATTATTGATTTCTACTGCAGGCACAAAGCCACACATTTCGGGTGGAATGTTTGGCGATTAAATCGATTCGATATTTGATTGGTCCTTTATTTTATTGCCCCTCCTCTCAAACTGTTGAAGGTAAAAGTTAACATTGACGGTATTTAAACTCAGAATTATTTTAAATACCTATTCAAGAAATGCATACGTACATATATACTTATACACATACATACACACATGTACATATATATAACTATATAAGTATATCTATATATATTTGTATACACATGTGTTGTATCTACTTGTACACATACATACATAGGCGCAAGAGTGGCTGTGTGGTAAGTAGCTTGCTCACCAACCACATGGTTCCGAGTTCAATCCCACTGCATGGCACCTTGGGCAAGTGTCTTCTACTATAGCCTCGGGCCGACCGAAGCCTTGTGAGTGGATTGAGTAAACTGAAAGAAACCCATGATATATATATATATATGTTTGTGTGTCTGTGTTTGTCCCTCCACCGTCGCTTCACAACCGATGCTGGTGTGTTTACGTCCCCGTACCTTAGCGGTTCGGTAAAAGATATGGATAGAATAAATACTGGGCTTGCAAAGTCCTGGTGTCGATTTGTTCGACTAAAGGCGGTGCTCCAGCATGGCCGCAATCAAATGACTGAAACAAATAAAAGAACATACATACATATACCTTTCTTCGGCGTTTCCCATTGTTAACGGCTAAAGAGCTAGAAACGCATCTGAGAATCCAATAGGGGGCAGCACTGAGTAGATGTAGTACTTTTACACCTTTTACTGTAAGAGAGAAATTTTTTCCTCCGCGAAAACTTTTAAAATGTCCTTTAGAAGCCGAAATATGTCACAGACATATAAACATATTCTAGCTAACCCAATGTTCGCTTAATCACAGATAATGGGACAGAAGGCGGCGAGCTGGCAGAAACGTTAGCACGCCGGGCGAAATGCGTAGCCGTATTTCGTCTGCCGTTACGTTCTGAGTTCAAATTCCGCCGAGGTCGACTTTGCCTTTCATCCTTTCGGGATCGATAAATTAAGTATTGGGGTCGATGTAATCGACTTAATCCGTTTGTCTGTCCTTGTTTGTCTCCTCTGTGTTTAGCCCCTTGTGGGTAATAAAGAAATAAGTATTTCGTCTGCTGCTATGTTCTGAGTTCAAATTCCACCGAGGTCGACTTTGCCTTTCATCCTTTCGGAGTCGATTAAGTAAGTACCAGTTACGCAATGGGTCGACATAATCGACTTAATCCGTTTGTTTGTTCTTGTCTGTACTCTCTGTGCTTAGCCCCTTGTGGGTAGTAAAGAAATAGGTATTTCGTCTGTCTTCACATTCTGAGTTCAAATACCGCCGAGGTCGACTTTGCCTTCCATTCTTTCAGGGTCGATAAATTAAGCACCAGTTGCGTACTGAGGTCGAAAAATTTCAGGTCTTGTGCCTAGAGTAGAAAAGATTATTTTTATTTCGTCTGTCTTTACGTTCCGAGTTCAAATTCCACCGAGGTCGAATTTGCCTTCCATCCTTTCGGGGTCGATAAATTAAGTACCAGTTGCCTACTGAGGTCAACCTAATCGACTGCCCTCCCTCCCCCAAAATTTCGGGCCTTGTGCCTTGAGTAGAAAAGAAAATCATTGAATTATGAGCGGACGAACAGGCAACTAACTGCTAACAGCCAGGATGAACCAGTTAAGTTACTAAACCACTACTATTATCCGTAGCCGTGACGCGTACAGACGAAATAGTTTAACTAGCAGAAGACTAATGTGATTAAAACCTGAGCCAGTCGTTCATGTCGCGTCACTTGATCGGAACGTGTGGCTTGGAAGAGTTGCATTGGTCCAGGAAAGTCACTCGACCATGACGGTGATGATTCTACAGGCCTGTGTGTCCTCGATGTAATTCTTAAATTAAACCAGGTGACAATTTGGATCATTGAATTATAGATATAATCCCTTCTACGGTCTTCCACACAGTTTCTGTTTACCAAATTTCAGTCACATGACTTGAGTTAACCCCGAAGTTTGAGTAAAGACGTCACGCTGAAAGACCGAACCAGCGACTTCACGATTGCAAAGCAAATTTCTTAACCACTCAAACTGCATCGACTGGAACCTCTCATGGCGGTGGCCGACTGAGCGCTAGTTATAAGGCCCACTGTATTGGTTTGTCTGGGTGCCAATAATGCTGTTAAGACGGCCATGGTCACGGCAACAGACTACTTTCGAGACAGCCGCTCTCTACATCAAATAACTACCATAAATGGAGAGCAGCTGACAACATTCTAGCAACAAGGAAATAGGAGACAACGCATAACAATAATCGGATATAATTGTCTGACTCTAAAGAGACGTGACTGTGTAATCTTTCATGTGCGTTCATGATATAGGATAATTATGATATGAAAGCGAAAACATCCTGTATCTCTTAAAGGATAAAGCTATTAATGTTTAAAGGATTAATTTTCATTTAGTGTGTCAAGGACAAGTTAAATCTTTCATTTATTCTAGTGGTTCTTAGCTTTCGTGTGGATCACTGTCGCTTATCACAGAAGATGTTTTACGAACGTCTCTACTCCATGTTCGCAAAAGAAAAGAATAGAAAAGAAAAGAAGAGCAAATTATTTTAATGAAGCATTTTAATAGGCGTAGGAGTGACTGTGTGGTAAGTAGCTTGCTTACCAACCACATGGTTCCGGGTTCAGTCATACTGCGTGGCAACTTGGGCAAGTGTCTTCTACTATAGCCTCGGGCCGACCAAAGCCTTGTGAGTGGATTTGGTAGACGGAAACTGAAAGAATCCTGTCGTATACATGTATGATATATATATATATGTGTGTGTGTGTGTGTATGTGTGTGTGTGTGTGTGAGTGTGTGTGTGTGTGTGTGTGGTGTGTGTGTGTGCGTCTGTGTTTGTCCCCCTAGCATTGCTTGACAACCGATGCTGGTGTGTTTATGTCCCCGTCACTTAGCGGTTCTAAAATAAGTCGAAAGGTAAGCTACTATAAATCGGCACGAACTTTCCGGACAACACAACATATCATCAGTCATGTCTCCACTCACTGATAACGCAATATCATCCTACAAATTGACATCCGTCTTGACTTGTGCCCTCTATGTTAAATTGCTAAAGAAAGCAAGTTCTTATGTAATGAAATTATATTGGAATTTGGTATTTCTTCAGTTATATTTCTGTTCACTGATAACACAATGTCCTTTCAACTCAGCGTTTCTCAACCGGGGTTTCGCAAAAGGTCCCTAGGGGTTCCGTGAGAAAGTGTGAGATAAGCTGATGTTAATTTCATGATCGTAATATTTCTATACTAGACATGCATAACATATTATTGGTTACTGTAATATTATAATATATATATATATATATATATTTACCACGTGAGCTACGATGAAAAAATTATGAGAAAGATATAGTATATAATTTAAGGGTTACGCAAGGGTAAAAAGGTTGAGAAACACTGCCTCAGCCAAAATTTCTCTCCTGAAAATTTGCTTAAAATATATTGTACTTGACTTAAATATTTTATTTCTAAGGAAACATAAAGACCTTCCTAATTCCCATTGACCCCGCCAAAGCCCTGTCTTGACATTTGTTGCTCTTAGTGTTCCCTTGGCGTTCCTACCACCCATGTTAATAATTACTGACGTGCATTCGTATCCCAGTAACAAATCAGGAAGGAATGATAAGAAAGTAGGAGGTAAATTATCTCAGAAGCAAAGCAAAAAAGCAAAAAAAAGAAATTAAACCTTTGTCATAGATTTATCGCATCATCAATATACAGCAACGAGAAGGCGGCGAGCTAGCAGAAACGTTAGCACGCCGGGCGAAATGCGTAGCCGTATTTCGCCTGCCGTTACGTTCTGAGTTCAAATTCCGCCGAGGTCGACTTTACCCTTCATCCTTTCGGGGTCGATAAATTAAATACCAGTTACGCACTGGGGTCGATGTAATCGACTTAATCCGTTTGTCTGTCTTTGTTTGTCCCCTCTGTGTTTAGCCCCTTGTGAGTAGTAAAGAAATAGGTATTTCATGTCTTTACGTTCTGAGTTCAAATTCCACCGAGATCGACTTTGACTTCCATCATTTCCCAGCGGCATTTGAACGCAGAACGTAAAGACGAACAAAATGCCTCTAGGAATTTCGCGCGGTGTGCTAACGACTCTGCCAGCTCGCCGCCTTCGGCTAATCTCTGATATTAGAAGCTAAACCCGTAAGATCTTATTAAGATTAACCAAGATTATTTTCGTATGTCAAAGTAAGAAAAATAACAACTCAAAATAAAACAAAAAAAGATAAACAGCAACGTAATTTTATTCCTAATATCACCTCTAGTTGACAACAGATTGGGTCTGGAGCATATTTTGAACCACTGACAGAGTTTCCGGTATTACAAACCGGATGTTCTTTGTTTTATATTAATGGCGAATGATGCTTTATAATCGGAGAATCTACTTATGTTGACGCTGGTTTCATTGATAAACTACAGCTTCGTGTTGGAATTATATCCGTTTGATAATTCACAGTTGAAATTTCCGTTTCTTACGAAAATAAAACCGAAATCGAAACAAATATGTGCGTGCGCACGGGTGTGTATTTGTATGTATGTCTGGATAGATGGATTTGTGTAGGTTTCTGTGGGTGTATGGTCAGAGGTTCGATTTCCGGACGGAGACGCGCGTTGTTGTTCTTGAGCAAAATATTTCATTTCATGTTGCTCCAGTCCACTCGGCTGTAAACGGGTGAACCCTGCCACGGACTAGTCTTCCGACCATGAGGAATGTCAGCTTGCCCGCCTAGCCAGCGGGGTAGCGTCATTCGAAAGCTAACACGATGCAAAATGCATTGGACCAGTGATGTATATAACAACATTCGATAGTTTGATCGATCACGTGATCACATGATATAATTCGTTTGTTGCAATTCCGGACAGAAGCTTCATCGTTTTTCTTTTCCTTTTTTTTTAATTCTCTCTCGTTGATTTAAGGCGTTATTTGAACTCAAAATGCCCCAAACCAGAAAAGATATTGCAAGGCGCTCTACCAGTTCCGCTACTCTATCGGCCTCTTTTTTTTTCACCGACCGTAAATGGCACCCGTGCCGGTGGCCCGTAAAAAGCCCTTTTTGAGCGTTGGCTTCACGGAGGCAATGACAAATGACTGATACCTTTACTCTTTTACTCTTTTACTTGTTTCAGTCATTTGACTGCGGCCATGCTAGAGCACCGCCTTTAGTCGAGCAAATCGACCCCGGGACTTATTCTTTGTAAGCCCAGTACTTACTTATTCTTTGTAAGCCCAAGTACTCGGTCTCTTTTGCCGAACCGCTAAGTGACGGGGACGTAAACACACCAGCATCGGTTGTCAAGCAATGCTAGGGGGACAACACAGACACAGACACACACACACACACACACACACACACACACACACACACACACACATATATATATATATATACATATATACGACAGGTTTCTTTCAGTTTCTGCCTACCAAATCCACTCACAAGGCATTGGTCGGCTCGGGGCTATAGCAGAAGACACTTGCCCAAGATGCCACGCAGTGGGACTGAACCCGGAACCATGTGGTTGGTAAGCAAGCTACTTACCACACAGCCACTCCTGCGCCTGTGCTTGAGAAGAAGACCCATCAAGCCAAGTGAAATGGTAGTCGTGGCAGATACTGGTTTCACGCAACTGGCAGCCGTGTCGCTGGTACGTAAAAAACACCTTTCAAGCGTTGGGGCTCCGGGAAGCAATGACAAATGAGCGAGACCATAAGCAATACACCGTGCTTCAGAAGACCCATGAGGCCAAGTGAAATGGTAGTCGTGGAAGATACTGGTGTCACGCAGCTGGCACCCGTGCCGATGGCACGTAAATGTACTCATTACACTCTCAGAGTGGTTGGTGTTAGGAAGGGCATCCAGCCGTAGGGACCATGCCGAATCAGACTGGAGCCTGGTGCAACCCCTCAGCATACGAGCCCTGGTCAAACCGTCCAACCCATGTCAGCTTGGACAACGGACGTTAAATGATGATGATGATGATTTTTATAATTAATTATCGTCATCATTGTCATCATCACCATCATTGATACTATTGCTGTAGCTGACCTGAAGGTATAAAAGGCAAAGTTGACCTTGGTTGCTTACGAACCCAGACGCAGAAATAGGGAACAAAAACTGCAAACACTTTAACGATTACATCAATTTGCCTTTTGAATAATCGTTTCTGATTTAGAGACAGGGCCAGCAAATTTGAAGAAGGGGTTTATTTGGTATCATTGACCTCAGTACATGACTGGTATTTCATTTTGTTGATCCCGAAATAATAAAAGGCAAAATTCACCTCGGTGAGATTTGAACCCTGAATGCACAGAGCTGGAAGAAACACCTTCCGGTATTTGATCCGGCTCACTTACAAATCTCTCAGCTCTCCGCCACCCATTTTTTTTAGTGATATAAACACAAGGCGTGAAATATGAGGAATGGAGTTTAATTGATTGTATCACACCCCTCCGCCCTCAATACTTCATTGGTACTTCATTTTATCAACCCTCGAGGAGATGAAAGCTAAAGGTGACTATGGTAGGACTTGAACGCCGAACGTTCAAGTCCTGCCACAATGCCGCACTTTATCCACTGCATTAACGATTCTTATTTCTTCATTGCCCACAAGGGGCTAAACATAGAGAGGACAAACAAACGGATTAAGTCGATTACATCGACCCCAGTGCGTAACTGGTAATTAGTTTATCGACCCCGAAAGGATGAAAGGTAAAGTCGACCTCGGCAGAATTTGAACTCAGAACGAAATGCAGCTAAGCATTTTGCCCGGCCTGCTAACGTTTCTGCCAGCTCGCCACACTGCATTAACGATTCTGACGCCAAACATCTGCCCATGTGTCCCTGTGCCTCTCTGCACCTTTGCCTCTCTGGCCCTGTGCCTTTCTGCTCTTGTGCTTCTCTGCCCCTGTACCTGTCTGCCTCTCTGCCCATCACCTTTTGAATAATAGAATCATAAAACAGTGTAAGGGGTAAGGCGGTGAGCTGGCCGAAACGTTAGCACGCCGGGTGAAATGCTAAGCGGTATTTCGTCTGCCGCTACGTTCTGAGTTCAAATTCCGCCGAGGTCGACTTTGCCTTTCATTCTTTCGGGGTCGATTAAATAAGTACCAGTTACGCACTGAGGTCGATTTAATCCGTCTGTCTGTCCTTGTTTGTCCTCTCTGTGTTTAGCCCCTTGTGGGTAGTAAAGAAATAGAAATAGGTATTTCGTCTGCCGCTACGTTCTGAGTTCAAATTCCGCCGAGATCGACTTTGCTTTTCATCCTTTCGGGGTCGATTAAATAAGTACCAGTTACTTATTTATTGGGGTGGATGTAATCGACTTTATCCCTTTGTCTGTTCTTGTCTGCCCCCTCTATGTTTAGCCCCTTGTGGGCAATAAAGAAATAAGAAGCATAAAAACAGTGAGAGATCATTGTTGATCAGAGAAATGTTGGAACTAGAGATATCAATGTCTGTAGACATCTCAATTGATTTTCAATTTGTTCCAGTTTTGCTTACTTCAAGGATATTAACAATCACTGATCAATAAGAAATAGATCAATTAAAAGTTAACTTTTCCCATTGAAGCAGTTCAACTGTCTTATTGATAGGAATATGAACTTCCGGTTTGAGTTCAGCTAGTTTATCGTCCAAGATGGCGTTATTTGATTACATAGTTTTAGATGTATATATGATTTACAAGAAATAGTTAACTAAAGGCGTTCTGATTAGAAAACCACACGAGTCAGTAAGTTTTGTAGGTTAAGATTAGTAAAAAAGAATGCGTGGGTGACAACTGGGGATTGTAAAATCGTTTATCTAAGCATAAAATCTAAATGGTACCAGGAATTAAAAACAAAGCGAAATAAAACTCCCCCATATGTTATGAATTTCATTTGATGAAGAATTAAGAGAAAATGTCTTTCTTTAGTGGACATTAAT